>NC_000079.6:85245017-85545017 GCF_000001635.26 Mus musculus
TCAATACAAAGAAGTAAAAAATAATTCTTTTTATATTGGGTTTTCATGGCTCAACTTAATATATAAGTAAATTTAAATTGCAAACTATGTGATTTAATGTAGGATTAAAAAAAAAAACCTCTTGGTGATGATTCTGATACTCTCTGTTTCTTCTACAAGTTTGTAAATGAGTATGTTTGTGAAATTCTGGGGGTGACGTTTGCACTCTTTCAAAAAGAGAATATGAATGAACAAAAATAGACTCTAATGGGAGAAACTAGGTTTAGGCTATTTTCATGTTTACACAGCTAAAACAATACTGGGTACTTCAAATACTTGGCGATTCGGTATCTAAATATAAACCTACTCCAACAACTGACTAAAATAAGTATTTATGGTTCCACCTTGAAAGCTAATGGCATACTTCTGTGGTTTAAATTTGATTTCTATTTCTACCATATAGCATTGTTGTGTTTTAAATTATATTCTGGATCTACTTAATGCTGGTTATTAAATCCATTAAGTACTTCAAAAATTACTTCAAAACCAATGAGAGCAAATCATTGATTTAAAAATGTAATGCCTTATATCTTTAAACAACTCAGATCACATATTTAACAATTAGTAGTTTATTTACTATAATAGCCTATTTCCAGGTACCCTAGAAAATAGATGAACTACCAATTTTTCAAGAACCACAACATCTAAAATACATTGATTGATTTTTGTCCCAAATGTTTGTCAGGCATTGTTTACTAATAAATTAACCTAGAGATGAGCAGTTAATAATAAAGACTGAAGTAACATAGCTGGTAATCAGTGGTTCTTCCTAATGCTGTGACCCTTTAATATAGTTCCCATGGTGTAGTGACCTGCAACCATCAAATTATTTTCGCTGCTACTTCATAACTAATTTCACTATTGATGTGAATTTTAATGTAAATATTTTTGGAGATAAAGGTTTGTCAAAGGGGTCACAACTCACAGGTTGAAAACCCCTGCTTTAAATTATAAACCCATAATATAAGTAAATTTAATTTATTCTTCCCTGAACAATCATAGTAATTAGAAATTTAATATCAAATAAGGTTCAATTATGTAATTCCACCAGGCATACAAGAATATATATTGACACATGCCTTTAATTTAACAGTTGGAAGCAGAGGCAACTAAGTAGATCTGTGACTTCAAGACCAACCTGGTCTATAAAGCGATTTCAATGACAGCCAGGACTATTACACAGAGAAACCTTGTCTAAACATTAAAGAGTATATTATGTATTCTTCTAAGTGTGTTATATGTAGGACAGACCTAATATACATAAAAAAGTATATCACAAGATTGTAAGGTATAAAATAGGGGAAAGGAAACATGGACAGTGGATAGAAAAGAAGAAAAATATATTCCAAAAGAGCTTACATGTACATTTCAAATTAAAACAAAACCAGAAAATACCAACTCCTATTGCCCAGCATTGGAAAGAAATAACAGTATGCATGTATTATCAAATGCTAGAAAAAAAAAAACTATAGTACATTAAAAATGGCTGTTTCAATTTTATACTTTATAAAGATATTAAAGAATACAAAGGTACCTGTCATTAATAAATTATAAGCTTCTTGTTTGGAAATTTTCCCGTGGAACCATCTTAAAAGGAGAACAAATTAGATATTTAAATCAAAAGTCCACATGGTGCTGCTTTCATATACTCAAAGGTAACCAAGCTGATGAAACAAATGTCATGGAAATGGTCAAATTGTCATTTGTTACATTTCTATTGCGTTTTGCAAACTTATTGTGCTTTATCTCAACAAAGTATGGACACACTAGGAACTGTCAAGTATAGGCTACAATTACCGTATTAATTACAATATTTTTAAGAGCAATGGTTTTAGTTTTAGTAGTAATTGTCACATGCTTATAACATAGCTCCATTTTTCTTTGAATGGCTTGGGAAGGATAGAGAAAATTATATAAGGCAAAAATTATACAAGGCCTCCAAATGTTTTCTCATGCTTCTTCCTTCAAAAATAATTTTCTTTTAACATAAGATCTTGCCTAGTAAAATTAAAATGTAAACACCAGAACAAGTACATACTAACAGAACGAACTATGTAGGAGAATGAAATTAGAAAGGTATCTAATATTTTCCTTTTCATAAAATAACATGTTAAAAAATTACTTAAGGATCAGGAATGGTGGTGCATGTATTTAATCCCAGAACCTGGGAGACAGAGGAAGGAGATCACTGTGCTCTGAGGTCTGCATAGTGAGATCCAGGGCAGTCAGGACAAGTGAGATCTTGTCTCAAAAACTAAAATTTAAAAGCCAAAGGTCTATTGATTTTTCCTCTTATTTACATTACATCTCATTTTCTCTTGCTGGTTATGTCAGAACACTTCTCTACCACTTTGCTACATCTTCTTAATGTCTACAGTGATTTGTAGTAATGAGTTAACGGCCAGCTGTAAAGTACATATACTACAAGACTAAAAGCCTAAGTGCTCTAAGATGCAATGGCTTTAGGCTTAGAGGTCATTCATTCTGCTTCATATTATTCTATTACTAGGGAAAGTTAAAATACAACTTAATTTTTAAGTAAATGAAAAAGTAATCATTAACTCAGATTTCCTGATGTTCTCAGTATAGATGTAAATAATGAAAAGCAAATGAACTGCTTTAAAATGTATGCACTCAAGTAAAGATTAAATTACCATTTACTACAGAGTGGATTTCCATACTGTAGAAGACTTAGCTAGATGGCTTCCAAGACTAACTCTACAGTTTTCTAGCTTGTAAAAATATAAACCCAAAGAATACAGTTTAAAAAAAGAGACAAAGATGAATAATATTTTGAGCACTGAGAAAATAGCCTTGAGGCACAGGGGTAAGATTATTTCCCACAGTTATTCTTATGTAAAACTTATATATTCAATTACATAACTTGGACTCAAGGTAACAGGTAAGTCCTTGCTCTTAAGAAGTCCAGACTCTGGTTATAGGAAAAACAAAGGGAACAACTGAAAACCATGTAAAATACAGAAAGTACAGTGATACAGTGATAGGCATGTGCTAGGGCATTTGGAGACTAACAGAGAAATGTACCAAGTCGTCAGCATATGTAAGGAAAAGCATGAACAGTCACTCAACTTAAAGTACTCAATCCCATAATTAAATACATAAACAACTGCAGGTAATCCCAGACTGGGAAACAGCTTAATAATCATTAAAAATAGTTATGCATTTACAAGGTCTACAAAGGGAAGAGTGAAATGAAAAGGCAGTAAGTTACAAGAAGCATGTGCATCACAGACCATCATTTTAAGATCTGCTGAAGTGAAGTTGGTAGGGAATGAGTTCGGGATTTTAGTTGAGAAAGTATAATTTCTGATGGGAATTTTAGACAAGCCATTCTAAGTGCTGGAGCAGAGAGTGTGAGATGACTGACAACTTGGAGGGCCCAGAAGAAGATGACTGCTGTGGCAGGCACTAGGAAGAGCGACTATCATAAAACTATTTAAGACTGAAAAGTAGGGACTCATTCAATAAATATTTTAGGAGAAAAAATGTACTAGAACTTAATACCCACACAGATATGGAGCTCAAAAACACAAAACAAAAACAAAAAACAAAACAATAAAAACTGTCAAACCAGCTATTGAATCTCAAAGGGATTCACTGTGACTAAGGATACTTTAGACAATTATGATATTTCACTGCCATAGTCTCTACTTTAAATACTTAAAGAGACTAGGCAGGTACTTAAAATAAACCAATACAAATTTAACTTATGCTAAATTCCACATAAATATAAAGTTCAGAAAAACAAAAGACTTACACGTATTAATATGACTTCCCAGTGAAGTCTTATATTTGACACTGAAAAATGAATGCATTTTAAATATTTACTGGCATCTTAAATCTGTACTATTAAAACAGATACAAGGGAAAATCTGAAGGATTTCATAATACTGAATTCAGATTAATTTAGTGTGTGTGTGTGTGTGTGTGTGTGTGCAAGCACGTGTATGCAAGCGAGCAAGCAAAAGAGAGAGTGTGTGCATATGTGTTTTAAGTATGTGGACATCATGATATGCACGTGGAAGTCAGAGGATAATTTGTTGGGTCCTGCGGATCAAATGTAGGTGATCAGATCTAGCAGCAAATGCTTCTACATGCTGAGCCATGTTACCTGCCCAATGAATTCACATTCTAACACACATTAACTAGACAGAGTGGTTACCTTAAGACACACAAAAAACTTTATAGTTTTCTACTTCTCAAAATCTGTATTATTAGGCAATGAATGTCAATTACCATTTGCTACCACTCAGGTAATTGTCTTCTGACAAGAGGGAAAGAAATTGTTCTTTGCACTGTGGTCTCTGTCAAGGGTTTATATAATACAGAACAGTATTACTGTGTTTGGAAAATATAAAATATGCATATATACACAAACACATAATATAATCTGCTTTTGTTATGAATCTCATGCTCTTCAAGGATTAACTAGCATTTGAAACTGCTGATAGAACTAGGTACAGTTAGAATAATGGAGTCACTTGTACCTGCATGGAGTATTATAACTATGTACTCATAATATATATTCTATTAAGACAGGAAACTAAGAAAACTACATATAGAATACTCAGATTAATGTATCTATTTTCTAATGGCTAGATAACAGGAAAATAAAACATTTGAGGCAAGTTTTAAATTCCATCTATAAATGCTGAGAGCTTGGTTAGGGGAAAAATGCACTGTAAAATTAACAGGTATATATTCTATTGAAATAATATGACCAGAACAGGATTAAAGGCTTAAGATTTTAAAAGGAATCTCATACACGCAAAAAGATTATTTAAAAGGACTTTACTTAGTTATACTAAAATTTTTAGTTATCTCACATATTAAGGATAAAAAGTGAATTTAAAAGTTCATTAATGATATGGCCACAAAAAATAAGAAATACTGTAGTCAGTAAGAAAATGAAGAGAAATATGAGCCCATTATGATTCAAACATAATGTTTACCAGAAAGTCTTTTAGTTTGGTGATATGAGATTTGAATATAGGTATAGGCCAATATTTGCTTAAAATTCTTACTAAAAAAAAATTTAGTACTAGCTCCTTAAGAAATATTTATATAGCCGGGCGTGGTGGCGCACGCCTTTAATTTCAGCACATGGGATGCAGAGACAGGCGGATTTCTGAGTTCAAGGCCAGTCTGATCTACAGAGTGAGTTCCAGGACAGCCAGGGCTACACAGAGAAACCCTGTCTCGAAAAACCAAAAAAAAAAAAAAAGAAAGAAATTTATATATCAGTTATTTGAATCAGATTTAAAAAAAAATGTTAATCTAAAAAAAGTCATTAAGTATGCTGACTATTTTCTAATTTATGATTTTTTCTTTTAAAAAAATTAATAAAAACTCACATTTTGCCTTCGTGTGGATCTTCTTCTCGGCCCTAAAGGAAAGACATTAAGACAGAATTTTATAAAATTAAATCCTAATATAATTTCATGAAAATTCCTAAGAATCAGATCTTCAAATCTTTCTCCATAGTACCTTTCATAGTTACATGTATAGGAGAATGTTTCTATTCTATAATTATTACTGTGCCCTACTCCAACCTCTCTGAATTCATTAGTTTCCATTGTAAATGTGCACTTAAGAGTAAACCAATCAAATGAATGCAAAATTTTGAAGCCAAACCTTTAATTTGGCTCTCTTGCCTACAAATTTCTCTTTTTACAAGCAATCCTCTTAAGCACAGGTCTCAAATGCTCGTGTGCATTTCCTGCCTCATCCCACCCATTTTCTATCTGTCACACCTAACTACCCATTTGCTAACCAACCTCACATTACTACTCTGGTTTGCCTTCTGTTATGATTGTCACTATCAAAATGTCCTTTCAACTCATTGCTACCTATTCTTAAAAAGCAAACTATTAAGGTAAACTACCTCAAATGCTATCTCTTCACAGTGAAACATTTTGACCCTAAAAAGTGAGAACTTTCTTTTCTGTGGATTATAACATGCATCCTCCTTTTTTTAAAACCGTATTACAAACTTAACCTTAGTATAGTTTGTACTCCAGAGTGTATTGTTGTCTTGTTTGTTGTTTTTGTTTTGTTTTATTTTTGAGACATCTCCCTATGTAATCCTGCCTATCCTTATACATTCATAGTTTTTACTAAGTATTGGTTGAATTCTAGTCCTAACAGTTTATACAGAGTTTTCAATGAACAGATAATGAAAGAAAAAAAAAAAGTATACAAGGACTTCTCTTAATTAGGGCCTCACTAAGTATTTAAAAAGACTAAAATCAAACATTCAATGAGTGCATAATTCAAATTAGTGTATAATAGGCAAAAGGAAGTCTAACATAAACAAAATCTAAAAATTTATAGGAAAACTAACATATTTATAAGATGCTTGAATCTGATTGTTCCTGTCTGTATACCTCTTCCAATGTAGAATTCGGAATGCTATTTAAAGAACTGGAAGTTATAATCCTAGATCTTGCATTATGTTTGTGACTATGAATACAGGATATATCACATAATTTCCATAACTCCTTCCAACTTTCCTCAGTATGTTTTATGCATGTGAATCAAGATCTAGTTGTCAGAATAAGCAGACAAAACAATTAGCAGCAAAACAAATTACTCTACCATCTTCCACACAGGGCATACATAGTTCTGGGGTTCCATAAAAGATCACAGAAAGCCATTCTATTCTACCACACAAATCTAAGAGGAAAATGTAAATTCCAAAATTATAATGTTTAATACATTTTGGTGGTGTTGAATATTGTCTGTAAAGCATGAACATTGCTTGAGTGCTAATTTGTACTAATTTGCTAAATATATTGATGATTTAAATTATGTACTAAGATAAATAATAATGTATGATAGCAAAGAAAACAAAGGGGAATATTCAAACTGTAGAACTTTGGGGTTATATATGAATAATACAATTAAAAATTTCTAAGATTATTAGAATTATACACATATTTGAAAAATTATACCAAACATACAACTATTTAAAATTCTGAGTCAGATATACCTAATGAAGAAAAGAAGCACAAAAAAATTATCGAAATAAGTACAAGTGATAGAAATATTGAAGTACTTTGTGCAAAGGCAGATATGTATTATAACATACTAACATACTTTATTTCTTTACAAATAATCATTTATTAACACCAAATACACCTTAAAATTTCTTTGCATTTGATGAATTTAAGCATTTGACAAGAGAAAATTATTTCTGTCTAATGACCCAGAAAACAGACTTCTAAACTTTTATAAAGAACTTGGGATCTAAATGTAAATGAGTTAAATACCTAATAAAAAATGGAAAAAAAAAAAAAAAAAAAAAAGAACTTGGGATCTGAAATTTAGAAGAACAAATGAAACTTACCACCTCTTCCACTAGGTCTTCAACAATAAGGCCTTGCTCATCTGTTCTTAGATTGGTAACCCACATCCATCCATCTTCTAACTCATTGTGAACAATGAACATATCTCCTTTTAAAAAACTACAATAGCAAATGCCATTACTATCTTAAAAATGAACATTTAAGTAGTCCTAAACCATTAGATATTATATCTGAAATATGCAAAAACACTTAAAAAACAAAGTTCTATGCTGTTTCTAGCATCTTTGTTTGTGAAACTGAAGACAGTAAACCTGAATCCTAATTTCATTATATGTACAATTTAATTATAGGTTTAGTAATAGAGTCTGCTTTGCTGGATTATATTCAAATTAGAATTCCTCTATCTACTACCTACTTGCTATATTAGACTCAAACTAAAATTCCTTTAAATAGTAAACAATTACTTATGTATTATAAGTAGTTCCAAGAAAACTGAATTTTAAAGTTTCCAAGTTTCAATGTTGTTTATTATATGTATGACAGATGTAATAAAAAGCAATATACACTTAAGATATATATAAATATGTATATATAAACATATATACATATTTATATATGTGTTTGAGAGGATTGATTTAATAGAACTAAGGTTTATTAAGTATTGAGCCCATACTGGAAGAATATTGAAAAATATAAAAACATATATATTTATATTTATATGTATCTCCTTTAGAAAGGGAAACAAAGTAGCATTAATTAGCATCTATAATTACATCTTAAATTTGTTTGATTCAGATGCCTATTGTTTAAAGAGTACAGCACCCAGACATGGTTAAAAGGCATCTATGCTTTTTTCCCTGCTATGTAGTTCAGAGAGGATGTGCACTACTTAGTTTCCTTTTTGCTACCTGGATGTTTTCAGGCTCTACACCATCAAGGAGGCTTCAGTTGGCTGTATGTCAATATAAAATCACCAAGAATTCCTTGCAGTTTTCCTTCCAGGATTAAATGAATGACTCTAAATATCCTTCTGGTTGGATGCTGCCACTGACCATACACCTATAAGGTATCTTCATATATTTTTCAATATTCTTCCAGTATGGTCTCAATACTTATAAACCTTAGTTCTATTAAATCAATCCTTCTCTCACACACATAAATGCTTTCGTTTTTGCCTAAATGACTCTATTTTCCTCAAATTTAAAAAACAAAGCTTATACAAAGGAGAACTTTTATAAAACACTCTATATCCAAAAGCCAAAAATTAATGCCATCTCAATTCTAAAGTCCTCCTTAATAATACCCAAGATTTTCCTAGATAAATGGAAGCTGATTTTATCATTTAACCAAATACATCTTTCTAGAACCACTTTCCCTGCTACTAAGATAACAGGACCATACCATCACACCTATATGGAATTGTTTTATCTTCTTGTTTACTACAAGAAGTTCTAGATGCCTAGTCAAAGATCAGAACACAATGTGTTTTGCTTGCTCATTCAGACATCAAATGAAGCTATTTTTATTTAGCCAGAATTGATCACTTTAGGGTTGTTACTTTAAAGTACCTGAAGTTTTTAATACCCAAAACGTTAGCACTATTATTGTGAAGTCACAATGAAAAATAATTCCAATCTCATGGGCTTTGGTGATTAATTTTATGTGTCAAGTTAACGGAATGTCAACCTATATGAAGCATTACTTCTGGACTATTCTACATGAATCAACATTTGAATTCATACATTATGCTAGTGTAGCTTGTTTTCCTCCATAGAGTAGTTATCATCCAGTCCACTAACTGTCTGAACAGAATAAAAGTAAGATGAATGTTTCCTTTCCTTATCCCCCTTGGCCTCACTGTTTCCTCTGAGCTGATTCTTATCTTCTGTCCTCAGAGTGGGATGTACTCTGACTTCCATGGTCTCTCCAGGCTTCCGTACTTAAAATTACAGAAATGAGTCTCCTGAATCTGTTCCAATTCTTAAAATAAACCTTCTCTGGAGAAACCAAGATAACATATGGACTATCTAAGTGAGTCTCAGAACAATTAGATGAAATAAAGTTAGAGACTGCAACCTTGGATGATCAGAGTTGAAATTTACAAATTTTCTAAAATTTACACTTCAATACTACTAACTTCTATTAAATAACTTTCTTCCTTTTTATTAATTGTATTCATTTTCTCACATTATTTTATAAATAAATGTGTGGTAATAAGAATTAAATGAGAAGGCATTAGCTTGACAATAATTATATAAAAATGAAACCCTTATTTGAGATTCAAACTATATCTTTGTTTTCTAATACTAATTTCTAAAACTTTTAGTCCACAAAATATTTTTGTATTATAATTTGCAGTTATTTCAAAGAGAAACTATATAATCAGTAATAGCCAAACATTTTATAGTTAAAAACCAAGGATTCTATTGAATGATTAAATAGCTTTTTAAAAAAAGAGAATTTGATTATAAGTTTTATAAATAACTTAGGAGTCAAATAACATACAAAAACTATAATGCTCCATGATTACACAATATTCTTGAAAGTTAAGATTGTTTACTCATTATGTAAAATTAAGACAATTATTTCAGCAAGATTTATAGCTGAGGCATAAATGTAATGGGGAATAAAAACAAACTGATAGATAGATAGATAGATAGACAGACAGACAGACAGATAGAACATAGGTAGATTAGGTAGAGTAGGATTGATAGATATAGATAATAAAAGCACACAAATTATGAGAGAAATCTCTACTTTCTCAGAATTTTTTAAAAAAATAATCTAGTTTTTCTCTTGTAATTTTCACTGTAGCCACACTGATACAAACCTTGGGAATAGATAAGCCATCCCATGGGAAAATAACAGATCGAGTATTAAATACAACTTTATATGCCTATAATATTCTCTCAAATTCAAAATCTTTCCAAGTTTAAAAGCAATGAATCTTCATTGTCTACCTCTTTTCAAATGCTACATAAAAAAACACTATAAAATACCTTATTTCATCAGTGTCTGGTACTTTTGTGTAGGGCAGAATGGCTCGTACACGCCTTCTATCTTCTACTGGCTGAAACCATGAAAAGTAAAAATAATTAGGAGCTGGTAGATGCTTCATGTCTCCATAGCTAAATCTCCAGTCTCACAAGCTTGAAAATCCAAGCTGGATCTACAGAGCCCACATAAAAGTTATGACAGGTATGGCAGCTGCCTGTAATGCCAGCATTTAGGAGGAACGAACAGGGGTACCTGAGGCAAACGATCAAGCCAAACTAACCAAATTTAAAAGCTCTAGTTTCATCCAGAGACTTTGCTTCAAGTAATCAAGTAGAGAGCAATCAAGAGTGACATGTTGTCAAATTCTAGCCACCAGTAATAAGTTTGCACGTGCACTCCTTCCTTGACACACATGCAAGCCTGTATACACAGTCACAGACATATACAAACACCCATGCACACAAAAGAAGATTGTTTCTGTAAATCAAAAAAGATAAATTCACACAAAGCTTGAAGTCAATATAGCTGCATACTATAAATTCCATAGTCACTGTAATCTTTACTGAGCATCTACATAGAACCTAGACATGTTTCTGCTCTTCCTTGATATTTTTAGAAAAATTACTCTACACGCATAACACATTTTCTTCGGGTAATCTAAACAATCCTTAAATAAGCTACAGAGAACATAGAAATTAATCTACCTTTTATGATATAAACATTTACCTTCTCTAGCAATTATTATAAGCTATAAACACAAAATTATCTTTAAAAGTCCAGTTACTTAAATACAAATATTAGTTTTGAAGGAAACTATCATTTTTTTTGTTCTAGAATTATAACTAGAATTAAAACAAATATTTATTAAATTCTAATACATGTAAGAAATTTGGTAAGATTACAATCCATCGATTTTGTAAACTAAAAGTTGTGATATATCATGCGAGTTTTACTTACCTCTGGTGGTGCAACTGGATAGAGTAATTTTTCTCCTTTAAGTAAACAAGAAACGTGACTGTAATAACCTATTAGGTCTGAGAGTGAAGAAAAACGCCTTCCACCAATGTAGTAATCACCACACATAGCAATAATCCTATAGTAAATGAAACAAAACAAACAAATAAATAAATAAAAACAAAAAACATAGTTTGCAAAGGATCTTAAAAGCCAGTCTTTTATAGTCTCTTTTCTGAATATGATCAATTTCATACTCTTTTCCATTAATATAACATTTCTATATTTTAAAAATACATATTTATATCATCAGAAATTGAGTATTATTTTAAAATATTTATGAATTTGATATGACATATTTACAAGCCTCAATTATGTAGTTGAATCAAATATTTGAAAATTTACCCTCAGATATCTCTCTTTACTTTCTATTTTTAATACTCAACAATTGTATAAGGGCTTCTTTGACTACAAGTAGCTTGCATATCTTTTGAAATTTATGTGAACTGTAATAAAAATGTTACATAAAAATTATGATCGGATATTACTGATGTGAAATTATATATGTGAACTTATCACAACAATGACAGTACCCTTAAAACTTATTCTAAAATGTAAAGACACAAGAACATTTTATCAGTTAAAACTAGCTACAGATGATTTATGTTTTATTTTTCTCCCATATTTTCATTTCACAAAAATGAAATGCAGTAGTATCGGTAAGTATACTTATATATAGATATACCTTTGAAATTTTACATACCTGTTTATCTCACAGAAGTGAAAATGTATCTTAAGAATTTCAAGATAGTGAGACTTAAAAAAAAAACTAAGGACAACCTCAACGTCCATACAGTATTTTCTGTTACTCTACAGTCTCAATCTATACATCTTTCATTTTAGTTTTTACCTTTTCAAAATGTATCTGTAGTAATATATTCCTTAATTGTACATATATTTGAAAACTGCCATTGTAAAAGGCAATATTACTACCTTTTTTGGGGGGGTTATAAAATGTAGTTTTATTTTATGGTACTCTGCTGCTGCATAGGGCATAACATTTTCACAAGGCTTTTTTGGGACTACAGTCAATGATTAGCCAACACCCAACATAGTGGTCCAAGTCTCTAAAGAATAATTGCTGGGCAAACCAGATACCCTCTCACATGTGCACAAATCTGCATGGAAAAGTACTAAAGTTTAGACTTGGACTTGTGTACTTTATTTCTCCTTTCTAGTGTATTAAGACTGGGAAGAGAGGCCCCTTGGTCTTGCAAACTTTATATGCCCCAATACAGGGGAATGCAAGGGCCAAGAAGTGGGAGTGGGTGGGTAGAGGAGCAGGGCAGAGGGAGGGTATAAGGAACTTTCGGGATAGCATTTGAAATGTATATAAAGAAAATATCTAATAAATAAATAAATAGAAATACTAATCCAAAAAAAAAAAAAAAAAAAAAAGGACGTGCATTTTAATTTGCCCAAAGCAATGCTTGTATTCTGGCAGCAACATGCTACTTCTATCACAAAGCTAACAAAGGCAGGAGGTGTAAGTGAATTTTTATTGGGAAGGAATTGTCAACTTAAACTGTAGTGAATGAAGAATGCATAAAGAGACTCCCTGTTGTCACAGACAGATGTAACCTCCAGATTATGTGATGCAGGAGACATTTCAATCTGTGATCTCCAAGCCCGGATGCATTAAGCGCTTTCCCATTCAATATTACTACCTTTAAACAAAAAGTTTAAACACGTCAAGAGTATTTACTCTAAATCACTGATTAAAGAATTTAATTGAAATCAAGTTTATTATACCAAAGTCATTCACTTTTATAAAAGTGAATATATATATATGTGTGTACATGTATATATATATATATATGTACATGTATATATATATATATATATATATATATATATATATATATATCAGAGTAAATACTAAGTGCCATATTAAATACCTTAAACTAGGAACAAAGACTTACCTAAAATGATTGACAACATTTGTCTGACTAAGGAATGAAAGTACAAAGGACCCCGGCCTCCGATCACTCTCTCTTATAAGATAGCTTCCAGATTTCCCTGCCTGCCTGAGGCGTTCTTCTGCTATAGTTCTATCAAGTTTTCCATGATACCACCTAGGGAAAAAACACAAGTAATTAAAATTAAAATACCATCATAAAATTTCTGTGCATATGGAACAATTACAGTCTTATAGAATTCAGGTCTGTGAGAACACAACACTCCAAGTTTTAAATACCCACATGCAATTTAAACATTTGTTTAGTACGAACAATTGAATTTTAACTCCATTTTTCACCTCCTCTCAAATTCCCTAAAATCAATAATTCATTAAGTATTTAAGTTTGTTGTACAAATACAAACTTCTTATCTCACTGATGAATATTTATTGCTCTAGGTTTACTTATATTTCTTCAAAACGGAAGTGTTTATTACATTAAATCCTTTCCTGGAACATAAGAGCAAGATGAGTAATTAGAAATAATTTACAACTCTATATATTGAAGTCCACCTGACATAAAAAAGATTTGGAACCTTATAAAAATAACATTTTATCTTATTTTAGTCTTACTACCCTGACAGAAGAACAGAGTAACTATTTAAAAGACTGCTATTCAAATTTCCTGTTCCAACAGAGCCGATTATCGCCCTGCGTTTTATGACAACTTACTTCATGAACATATACTTAAGCTCAACTGTTCTTACAGAGAAAACATGGGTTTGTGTGTGTGTGCGTGTGTGTGTGTGTGTGTGTGTGTGTGTGTGTGTAGAAATTCAACTGCCTTATGTAACTGATCATGTTACTTCAAAAGTTTTCTATAACTTTTAAAATACTTTTCAAATCATCTTACATACATCTGTCTCTTCTAAAATTACTTAATTTGCTAATTGATAAATCTCATAAAACAAAGACAGTACAAACAATTTAAAGGCTACTGTGAAGTCTTCCTCTTAGGCAAAACAATGTTTGTTAGTATCACAAATACTGTTTAACACACACACTTTCAGTGAAAAGTGCATTATCCTGATTCTGCTTATCAAAACACGACCCTACTTTGAGATCCTGTAAAGTGTATATCCATAAAGTCATTTAAACGTCTACAACTAGAGACATTACGTTCCTCTTTTAAACCGTACTACTACATATGGACATCAGATTCCTTTATCTCATTAAAAAAATCTCAAAAGGAAAACCTTTATCTCACAAAGAACGGTTTAAAAGCAGACATGGTGTTTCATACACGTAACCTCAGTATTTGGGAGGTAGAGAGGTAGGAGGATCAAGATTCTCCTTGGCTAATAGCAAGTTCAAGGTCAGCTCAGACAATATAAATTCCCTCATTTCAACAAAGGGAAATTAAAAAGAGCAGTGTTTTGCTTAGGATTTCCAAAATAAAAATGAAAAGCAAAGGTGGAACTCATGCCCTTGGCCATGTCCATGCCATACTTGACCACTATTATGATAAGTTACATCATTCCTAACTCTTCCATCAATTTTATACACAAAACAGTACTGGATCTTCCACTCTGAGCAATTTAAACCAAGAAAATTGAAAACAATAATAATGAAAACCGCCTCATGCTTCACCCCATCCCTCTCAAGACTATGACTCAGTCTCCATCCTCCAGACGTGGGCCCCACAGCATCAAGGTCCACAGGCATGGCTTAACCTTTCTAGATCTTTTTCTCTCTCTGCTGCATCCTCAACATTCCTTGTCATTATTTACACCAATCCAATTCACACACCATTCCCCATCTCCCCACCACTTCCAAGTTAGTACCCTACAGACAGATTTTTAAATAACAGTTATTCGAGGTAGGGATGTAGCTCAGATGTCCAAAGCCATGGGTTCAACTCTCACCACCACAAGAAAAATTCAGAAAATGCAATCATTAAATATAAAAATATAAAAACAGAAATGAAAAAATAAAGATGAAATGGGAGCATAGAAAAATCCAAACATTTAAAAATAAGTAATCAAATTCATAAAATTAAGAGCTAATGAGATTAAGAGGAAATTGAGCAAATTTTTAAAAGCTAGATTACTTTGAAAATATGGTTAATAAAGAAAATCAAGTAAGAAAATTAAAAAAACCATAAATTATGGATGGTACATAATCTACTTACATGTGGTAGTTTGGTAGGATATTGCCAAGTCTTGGGCTTTTAGATACTTAGTTTCCAGTTGGTAACATTGTTTGGGAAGGTTTAGGAAGTGGGACCGTTTTGGACCAGGTATATTATTGGTTTTGAGAGTTTAACACCTCCAGCCATGCCCAGTTTCTTCTCACTAGGTGACACTTAAAGGTTCAATATGTGAGACCTCAGTTTCCTGCTTGTGCCATCGGGCCTTTGTTCCACTATCTTACCATAAGCCTTCTCTAACCATAAGCCCAAATAAACTCGTCGATAAACTGTCTTGCTCATGGTGTTTTACCACAAGAATTAAAAAAGAAACTAAATCATAGGGAGTCAGAAAAAGAAAGGAGGAAAGAGAACGAAAGAAAAGTAAAATCTGGAGAAAATACAAAATAATTCCCAAATCCAAGAAAGAGAATAACAACAATAACAAACAATTAAAGTCCATAAATGGGAAATAAGAAAAAGAGATGGGGCAGATATAAATGCAGAGTTGCCCTTTTCAAGATATATCAGAACAAAGTTGCTAAAAATGAGATTAAATCATAAAAGCAAGTATGGAGGCATTATCTTAAAGAAACAATGGTTAAAATCTTTGCTAACTTTCCAATATTTCGTTATTCACTTTACATCCCACTCATTGTCTGCCTACCAGTCACCTCCTGGCAACCCCCACCCCACCCCCATCCACTCTTCCTCTAAGAGGGGGGGGGGAACACCTTTGGTATCCTCCAACCCTGGCACATTAAGTCTCTGCAGGAATAGGTACATCCTCTCCCACTAAGGCCAGACAAGGCAGTCTAGCTAGAAGAACATATTCCACATACAGGCAACAGCTTTTGGGACAGCCCCTCCTCCATTTGATTAGGACCCACATGAAGACCAAGCTGCACATCTGCAACATAAGTTCAGGGAGGTTTAGGTCCAGCTCAAGTATGCTCTTTGGTTGGTAGTTCAAACTCTGAGAGCCCCAAGGATCTAGGTTAGTTGATTCTGTTGTACTTCCTCTGGAGTTCCTAGCCCCTTCAGGGCTTGCAATCCAATCCCCATTCTTCCATAAAAGTCCCCAAGCTCCATCAACTATTTGGCTGTGGGTGTCAGCTGTTGGGAGCCTCTCAGAGAACTAGATTCGTGTGTGTGTGTGTGTGTGTGTGTGTGTGTGTGTGTGTGTGTGTGTGCGCGCGCGCGCGCGCGCGCGTGCACGCCCATGCGCATGCTTCCCTTATTCTTCCTGGTATGGAACTACCAATTTCCTTTGTTTTCTTAGATGTAGTTATCCTCCTTGGGTTGGAGTTTTCCTTCTAGTATTTTCTGTAGGGCTGAGTTTATAGATAGAGACTATTTCAATTTGGATTTGTCTTGAAATATCTTGCTTCCTCCATCTATCATGACTGAGAGTTTTGATGGATATAGTTGTCTACATTCGCATCTGAGGTTTTTTTTAAAGGTTGCAAGATATTGTCCAGGCTCTTTTAGCTTTTAAAATTTCTGTTGAGAGTTTGGGTATTATTCTGATAGGTCTGAAACTGTACTGTGCAAAGAATCACTAAACATGAAAATTTAGGAAAAGCAGAATCAAAGCAAGAAAGTACTTCAATAAATTCAACACTCTTAAGAGAATTACTATACTAATATCCATGCTGGATAACAGCACACACCAGAAATGCAGAAGATTCTAAGTTATGTGTCTATCTAAAAGGTCAAACATTACCAATTCCTTCCCCTAAATATCACAGTACACAGTGGTTAAATGTTACTGCATATGATAGATGGCATACTGACTTGCTACATACAATTCACTGTATTTGTTCAAAACAGTTCTTTCTAACAAAAATCTAGGTTTTATTTAAATACATTAATACCAAAATAAAGCACTGTTCACAGAGGTTAAAAACAAGAAAATCAATTCAACAGTTAGACATTTATTACTCAGAATGATTAAAGGGTACCAATCTAATGTCATCTTTGCTATTTTGAACAAAGCCATTTACTTCCCTCTCTTGTCTACCCATTTTTTTTTACTATTACGCTTGTACATACAAATCATTTTGTTTTTTACCCGCACTCTTAAAAGATGCTCAATTCACATAAACCAATCTATGTATTAAAAAGTATTTATGGCATGGCAGCTTTTGAGTGTAACCCTACCACCCAGCAGACCGAGGCAGAAGAATCCATAAGGAGTACCAGCCCATCCAGGGAAACATGGCAAGACAGTATTGTAAAAGAAAAACAAAACAAAACAATCTTAAAACTTCTTCAGAACACTTCCAGTTTCCTGTGTGGAATGTATGAAAATCCAAAGTCAAGAATGCATCTTTTTGACAAATCATGAACTGAATACAGTGAAAAGTCCACAACTCTCCTATAGCCTTAGAACCTGAGACACTGGCAAATATGGAGAAGAAAAAAAAAAATCACAACTCAACTGAACAGACACTCAAAAGCAAAAACTCTCTTGGGAACCAATTCTTGGATAGAGAAATGTTAACTGTGACTGATGAATCTCTGGAGACTCCATGTGGACAGATCTAAGAGTTCAAGTCCCTAAGACTCAGTCATAACGTTTTTATCTCCAAGGATTCCTACTAGTTCTAAGTCTTATGAATGTGCTTATATAACTACTGATGAGAGCTTCTGAACATATACCAAAAATTAACTAGAGATACTACACATAATGAATCTCATCTCTTTGTGGCAGTGCCCCCATACTGCATGGCTTAACCTCACTGCAGCCTTGATTTTGAAAACCAAGGTATATTTTATGACCAGCCTGCTATCTTGGGATTCAATACTAATGAATGTTTACCTTTGACACCACTGACTCCAGACTTTCTGTCAACAACTGCAGTATCTGGGGTCTGGAGATATGGCTCAGCTTTTTTTTTTTTGGGGGGGGGGTTGTTTTTCTAGACAGGGTTTCTCTGTATAGCCTTGGCTGACCTGGAACTCACTTTGTAGACCAGGCTGGCCTCGAACTCAGAATTCTGCCTGCCTCTGCCTCCCGAATGCTAGGTTTAAAGGCCACGCCCAGCCACGGCTCAGCTCTTAAGGGCTGTTCTTTCAAAGGACCTGAGTTCAATTCTCAGCACCTACAATGGAACAAACAGTTCCAGGGGATTCAAACCCTTTTCTAACCTCCATGGACAACAGGAGCACACATGGAACACATATACATGCTGGCACTATATATATATATATATATATATATATATATAATTAAACAAACAAAATCAATTGCAGTATTTTTACTATACACGTAAAAAATCTTTTTTTCTTTTACAGAAACCTAACTCAGTTGGATTTCAAAAAGTAACAGACTGTTGCCTTTTTCCTAACATCTTCATCATGATTGATTGATTGATTGATTGATTGACTGATTTTGGTTTTTCGAGACAGGGTTTCTCAGTTCAGTCCAGGCTGTCCTGGAACTCACTCTGTAGACCAGGCTGGCCTGGGACTCATAAATCTGCCTGCCTCTGCCTCCCAAGTGCTAGGATTAAAGGCGTGTGCCACCACTGCCTGGCCATCTTCCTCATGCTTAAACCAGCATGTCTTTGTGTTATATGAAATGTTCAAAGAATAAATAACATTATTTTATAAAAAGAGAAGTCATACCCTGAATAAAAAAATAGCACATATTTTGAATGTACTTTTATATTAGAGCTTTTAATTTTGTGGAGATTTCAATATGCTTATCCTAGGGAGTGCCACTATTAGAAAGTGCGGCCTTGTTGGATTAGATATTCCCTTATTGGAGGAAGTGTGTCACTGAAGGTAGGCTTTGAGACCCTCCTCCTAGCTGCCCATAAAACATTCTTCTCCACCAGCCTTCAGATCAGGATGTAGAATCCTCAGGTCCTCCAGCACTGTGCACACTTCCCACCATGATAATAATGGACCGAACCCCTGAATCTGTAAGCCAACCTCAATTAAAAGCTGTCCTTTATAAGAGTTGCCCTGGTCATGGTGTCTCTTCAGAGCAATGGAAACCCTAAGACAGAAGTTGGTACCGGGACTGGAATATTGCTGTGATAAGCCTGACCATGCTTTGGTTTGGAGGAATGTGGTCTTTGGGTCTCTGGAAAGCAGAGGAATGTTTTAAGTGGGGCTTAATAGGCCACCAGTATAAGAATATGGAAGACATTGGTGCTGAGGATGGTTTGAACTGTGCAAACTTGGCCCAAGAGGTTTCAGTGGAGAAGAATTTCAGTATGTGGCATAGAGACTGTTTGTTATATTGTGATGACAAATGTGGCTCCTTCATGCCCTTGTCTGAAGAGTCGCCTAAGGCTAAGGTAAAGAGATTTATATTAATTGTATTGACAAAGGAAGTCTCAAAAAGCCCAGCAAAGACTTTGTTCTCTGGTTTAGTCTTATGAAGAACATTTTGATCAAGCTTAGCAAACTTCCAAAGGAAAAGTACAAAATATATGGCTCAAAGAATAAAGGGGCAACAAGAAGGAGAACGGAGCTGGATCCTTTGTTCAAAGAGATAATCAGATTAAGGGAGTGGTGACCTCAAGGCAAGATCCCATCACCCTAAACCTATTTTTATGCTTTTTGTAACTGAATAAGGAACTACATTCCAAAAATGTGATCCAAATCTTAAGGCTGGAAGACAGGCTTTTGATCCAGATCTTGAGAAATAGTAGCCATGAAAATCTTAGGTCCAGGCATAGTGTGGTACATCTTTTTGACTGAAGAAGGTAGAGGCATGCAGATCTTTTAGCTCAAGGTCAGTTTACAGAGCAAGTTTCAGGACATCCAAGCTTAGGCAGTGAAGGAGCTGAAAACAGAAAGCTGGTGATAATGTAATAGAACAAGGGGGAACATTCCAGGCCCAGCAAGCAGCAGAACTCAGCAGCTTTGGCCATGTGGCTCTGGCTTTGGAGTCAGGAGGAGGAGACTACTGGGACAATTGATGCTGGTTAGCTGGAACTAAGAAATTAGCGGTGATCATCGTCAATGAGGTGAAATCCAGGAAGTGTTTTCTGAGAGCACAAAGAAGCTGTATTCCAGGGATAGCCAAGGTTGTACCTCATGCTACAGCTGAACCTGGTAATGTGTAAAAATCATTCACACGGTACTGGTTTTGAAGGCATGAAGGGGTCATGGAGAACAGCTAAGTCTTGGCACTGGGAGAGGCTAGTGAAGGCCATTGGTAAAGGTACAGCCTCAGTTGCAGTTAACAGCCCAGGACTGAAGAGGTCATACAAAGAAATTGAGGTTTGGCACCATGAGAGGCTATTGGTGAAGCCAAGTGGCAGTAGAAAATTCAGTGAATCAGAGATGCCAGTACATGGGATGACTACAAAGAAGAGCAGCAAAAGTGGAGTGAAGACAACCTTACCCTGGAGTGCTATAGAGAGCAGATGTGACCCAAGCCCTTTGGAGGATACCATAAGATCAAGTGTTGATCCCAGACCTTGGAACAAGAAGCTGTAATGTTGAAGCTGCCTTGAAGTCCCCAAAATATTCAAGATGCCAGGGCCATGGGACAGCTGCTGAGGAAAGCTGCTAACAGGGAGTAGTACAAGTCAACAAAAATGAAAGGAGACAGAGATCTGAAGAGAGCTATTACATCAGACATGGAGATGCTGAGTTTGTGAGTTTGACCAGCTGGCTTTTGGTCTTGCTTTTGTTCAGTATTTCTTCACTGTAACATTTTGGAATGGTAATATAAATCCTGTGATGTTAGATGTATGTGACCTGCTTTCTTTTATGATAATGGACTGGACCTCTGAACCTGTAACCTAACCCCAATTAAAAGTTGTCCTTTATAAGAGTTGCCTTGGTCATGGTGTCTCTTCATAACAATGGAAACGCTAAGACAAATTTTTAAAATTACTCTTTGAAGCTGGGGGTATATAACCCAGTGGTAGAATATTTGCCTAGTATATATCAGGTCCCAGATTCAATCCTAGTATTGAATAAAAGAAATTTTTTAAGTTCCTGTTTGAGCTGGGTATTGTGGTACACATCTTTAGTTCCATCACTCAATAGGCATAGGCAGACAAATCCCTGTGAGGTCAAGGCCAGACTTGGTCCTAGGATAGCCAGGGCTACACAGTAAGACCCTGTCTTTAAAAGAAAAAAGAAATCTTCTTTGACTTGTTCAATTCAATTTTATTTTGAAAATTACTGAATGACTTCAAGATTAAGGAAATTACAAATTATTTCTAAAATGGCCCAAATATACTGCCATTTTGAAGTACATTATTTATGTGAATTGATTTCTCAGCACTGATGATCACAATATGGAGCCAAGTTTTAACTCCTTACCTAAAGGGAAACATACCATCCTCAATAGTGTGCATGTTTCTCTACCTTTAATAAATGGTAAAACTATATTTTATGTATATACATGTACACGCACATATACATACCAGTGAATGGCTTTAAAACAAACAATTTATTTTAAGTAAATATTTTATTCTACATATATTTAATGTACTCAAACATGTGGAATCACATGAAAGATTTGTGAAGGAAGGGACCTTAAGGGGAATAGCTTAGGAAATTCTTCAATAAATGACTACAATAAAAACTAGAGAAAAAGCTCCTTCTACACATAGTGGGGAAAGGGAAGAAAATAAAGCCAAAGCCTGCCTGCCTTCTAACAAAGCCTGCCTTCAAGATAATTTAATTTACAACCTAACCTTCGGTAGGTGAAAAACACAATTTCGACTACCTTCAACTTCCCCATAAACTCTGACTCCTTATAGCTACTCTGTCCCAATTAAAACAGAGATGGCAGCAGATAACTAAAAAACACTGGTAAGAACATAGGATCAATACTCAGACTCACTCATAAGACACAGACTACTTCTGTCAATTCATTACTAATAGCCTATTTTTAAATGGTCCTTTTATCCAATATGTCACATCCACTATTTGCACACTAAAAGATACAAAATACAGTCTGAAAAGACAGTTCAAGTATCAAAATCAGGCACAGCAGGGTTTCTAAAATCTCCAGCTGGAAACGTTTTCAAAACTATGACTAAACTAATTTTCTGAGCAGTCTAACAAAAGTGGTAGAAAACCTTCAAATGTATAGATAAGTAAGAAAGGACATAGAAATTCTTCTAAGAAAACATTTAAAAAGCTCTAGATACCAAAACAAGGGCAGGGGAGATGACTCATCAATTAAGAGCACTTGCTGCTCAGGTTCCATTCCCAGCATCCACATGGAAGCTCACAACCATCTGTAACTCTAGTTTCAGGGGATCTGATGCCCTCTGACCTAAGAGCCTTGGATATACATGGTGAAAGAAGATACATATCAGAAAAACAGCATAAAAAAATACCTATTTTTAATTAATTCTTATCAGCATCCAAAAAACTGATAATTCTTTAGCTAAGTTAAAAATTAATGAGAAATTAAAGAACATATATTATAGACTCCATAAGGATAATAAATTATGGTAATATGCTACTCACAAATTTGAAAAGTTAGATGAAGCATACTCATCCTTTGAATATATAATCTTCCTATACTCACATGAGAAAAAGATAATCTTCGTGTATTTAAAACAATTAAATAAATAATATTTCAATACTGAATACACCAGGCCCATATATTGTTCATTAGTAAATGTTAGCTAACATTTATGAAAAATAATTATTTATACAACAATTTATGTGTTAAAAAATACCAGTGTGTCTAATGTCTTGTTTCTTTTAAGACACTCTAAAGATAAAAAGAACACAGAACTTAGAGATCTAAAACTACATGAAATATGATAAGTAAACATTGTCAGTGTTTATTATTTCTATATGCATGGAGTGGAAGGTAAGTCCCTTTGCTAGCCACACTGTTTAGAAGCACACTGTAAAGAAAATAAGTTCTCACATTGAAAAATGAGCATTATGGTAAACTATTCTATTACTATAAATCAAGATTTCATCCTAAGAACATTTCTTTGGAATAACTGTTATGTAGTATTTTTTTGATAATAATTGTATTATATTTTTATAGGCTACAGCCTACTCACTAAAGAGAGAAGTGAACAAAAAGATATACATAAAAATTGTGGAAAAAGAATGTCATTGTTTTATATATTTATCTCTTAGTTAACAGTAGGAACATTAGTGTAAGGATATTGTGCATAATACATTGCCGGCACTATAAAATCACTACAACAACAAAACTAGTATACTATATACTATGATTTGGATGAGATTCCCTCAAGGGTTCTAAAGGTTTGACATTAGAGGGGCTATAGACAGACCTCAGGCTAGCATACACAAGGCCCTATTGCCCAGCACTGAAAAGGGGTAAAGTGGCAGACCCTTTTAGAAATGAAACCTGGGGGAAAATACTGGGTTCACTGCTCACTGGAGTCACTTCACCTGAACGGGATTAATTTGAGTCTTAGCGGTAGTTATCTCCTGAGTGTACTTTTCTAAAAGTGTGGCCACCATGTTGTTTGACCCATTTTACAAAAAGCCATTTCTCTCCCCTTGGTCTGTCGTTTTGTGTGATAAGCTACCAGGATTTCCAATACCAGCATACAGATAGAACAGTCCAATCCTGAACTTTCACTCTCTAAAACCACTACCTAAGTATATTTAAAATTTATCTTTTGTTTAAAAAGTATCCATCTCCCAAATACTCTGTGACAGCAACAGAAAACAAATTAAAACACTATACAATGTAGCAATTGAGTTTTGCTGTGTTTTCCCCTAGTTAAATGAAAATGACTCTACACAACAACAACAAAAAGTACACATGACTCTGGCTGATTTACTGTCACTTGGAAGCAACCAAGATTTCTTTCAGTAGCTCAATAAAATTAAACTAAAATTAAACTAGGGTACATCCAGATAATGAAAACTAGTCACTGTTAAAAAGAAATATACTACCCAGTTGTGAGAACATGGAAAAATATTAAGTTCACATTAAGAGAAGCAATCTCATCTAAAAAGCTATGGGCTATATAATTAGATCATTATGACACAATGAAAAAGCAAAACCACGGAATCAATACAAATATCAGTGCCTACCAGAAGTCATGGAACATCTCATACTATATCCTATGCAATCAAGTTCTAATATATGTAACCCATTAACATAACAGCAGGTGTTATGTTAATCAACAACCTAAATTCAACTACAATGTAAGATACAAACCACAAGACCACTTTGAAAAAGAAATAAAAACCTGAGAAAACTATTCTAGGTTAAAGAGAAAGTAAAGAAATGTGGGAAGTAAATGTGACTTTTTTTTTTTTTTTTTGTAATTGGTTTTTGATAGATACAGGGTTTCTCTATGTAACCCTGGCTGTCCTGGGACTCCATTTGTTGACCAGGCTGGCCTCAAATTCATCCACCTGTCTTTGCCTCCAGAATACTCGGATTAAAGGCAAATGCCAACACCACCCTGCTGATATTAAAAACTTTTAATACCATTTTAGAAACAATTAAAAAATCTGAATATTATATTAATTTTATGATTATGTTTAACTACTAAGGTTTTCTTATTCTTATTACATAGTGAAATAGTTGAGATTTTTAAGACAAGAGTTTAAGATATAATCACTACAATTAGTTTTGGCATAGATAATACATATATGCATAATGCCAAGGTTATTATTCAAGTATGACATAAAGTATATTATTAAGTATTTTTAAAAGTTTTCAGCAAATTTAAAAATTTTTAACATAAAATTTATAAGGGACGAACCCAAAGAAGATAGGAACTCCACAAGAAGACCAAAAGCAGTCAACTAACCTGGACACTAAGGGGCTCCTAGAGACTGAACCACCAACCAAAGAGCATACAAGGGCTGGACTTAGGCCCCACTGCACATATGTAGCAGATGTGCAACTTGGTCTTTATGTGGGTCCACCAACAACTAGAGCAGGGGCTTACCCTGACATTGTTGCCTGTCTGTGGGTTGGCTGACATTGTGCCTCCCTTAACTGTGATTCTTGTCTGGGCTCAGTAGGAGAAGATGTGCCTAGTCCTGCAGAAACTTAAGGTGGCAGGGTGTGTTGGTTCCTGGGGAGGGACCTCCTCCTTCTCAGGTGAAGGGGATAAGGGTGAGAGTACTGGCAAGAGACCCTGTGAAGGGGGGAATGGAAAGACTGGAGGGGGAGAACTTGCAATCAAGATGTAAAGTGAATTAATTAATTAATGGGAAAATATATGGGGGACTTTGCTTATGCAGTCTTCATAAAAGCATGAGTAACTCGTGTACAAAATGAATACTAACAATAAAATAGCTGCACCAAAAGGGTTTCATTCTTAGACTGAAGAAGCACACTGGTTTGAATGCATCACTGAATGCAACCTAACTCTCGATAAAACTGCAGTTTCTAAGAGTTATTATCTAAATTAGTACCATCAGACAGGCTGCTGCCAGGTCTTTTTTTTTAACCACAAAGTTTCTATAATGTGTCACAAATCAACTTCACTGACATATGTAAGGTTAATTTTCTAAAAATATATTTTATACTTATTGTTTTGAACAAAATTTGGTTTGGTTGTTGTTGTTTTCCAGTTAATCATAGTACCTTTATGCTGTCCTGTTAGTCGGAAGAATGAAGGTTTATCCCACAATCACTGTAGAAGTTGGGTATTTCAGACATGAGAAGCAGACAATGGAGAGAGATAAAACTCCCCAATTTGTAGAAAAAGCAGTAGAGCACGCAAGAAACAGCTTACTAAAGGAGAGGTTAAGGTGACACTGTTTTGCTGAACACACAAGCCTCAGGGTAAACAGGAAATCAAAGGAAAGGACTATAAGTAGGATGCAACACCATTTGTACAATTTGTCTGCATCAAACGGTTCAAGGATAGTCACAAAAGGGTTTCAAGAAGGAGTCTAAGACTGTACAAGATCATTCTGGAAATTCATATAAAGTTTTTTTAATATAAAGTTTTTTTAATTTTACGTAACTGATTTCTGCCAACATTTGTTTTAAGTAGACAAAATTAGAATGAGACTAGAACACATCACAAGTAATAACTGTAAAAGGCGTTCCTTAAACTTTAGGCTTTCTTTTTAGACTTATATCATGTAGTATTTCAGAAAGCCTTAATTTTTACCTAGGTTGAAATAAAAATATTGATCAAGACCCATGTTAGTTGGTTGACGAAAAAGATAGGATCAAGGAGAAAATTTGCATATTATTCCAAAAGGAATAAAGAAAAGTAGTGTTTGAAACAAAAATAACTGATTGGATTGATATAGAAAAGAGAGACACATATCTAACATATAAAACAAAAGTAAAATTATCTTGAAAACGTAAAAGGATTATAGATCTCCCACATACCCTCATCACAATATGTAAACCTTTCTGTGGCATTCCAAACAGAGTAAGCATCTATATTATTGTATTTTTTTCTTCTACTGATTTTCCCACAGGTACATAAGATACAGAACATGTCCACAAAACTTAGTACTAACTGGTCCAAAAGCTAACGTTGCTCCTCAGTGATCTAAGATTCTGTGAAATTCTGATACTAAACTAATCCATGTTTTTGTTGTCACTCAAACACAACTGATCTGAGGAAATAAATAAGCTCACTATATACTGATCTGCTTTATACACAAAAAGAAACAAACGTGTTAGAGTGAAATAAGGTATCTAAAAATTTCTATAAGCTGCTGCTCAATACATAATTAGACCTGTCTCAAAACAATGACATAGAACAAAAAGAAACAAATAATTATATCCTATCTTATCAACAAAACTGGCACTTAACAAGATTAACAAAGGGAAAGATAAAAATTATCAACACTAGGAGTAAAAGAGTATCATTATATACCAATTTTTCAGAAGATAATTAACATAGATGAATGCTATCAATAGCTAAAAAGCTAAGTAATAATAAATAATAATAAATATTATGTTAACAAATGATAAATATAAGAAATAATAATAAATAGCTAAATAATAAATAATATATGCTACCCATGAAAATATAAGGACCTGAGTTCTAGCCACATTAAATAATAATTTTTCTAAGCTGGGCACATTGGCACATATACTATAAGCAGGTGCTTGGGGGAAGTCAGAAACAGGCTGACTCCAGGCTCATTGGCTGGCCAGCCACCCTAAGCTACTTGTAGAGTCCCAAGCCAGAAAGAGACACTGTCTCAAAAAACAAAATAAACTGTTCCTAAGAAAGTATATAAGATTGTTGTCTGGATTCCACTGCACACACACAAACACACACACACACAAGCCTATATTCATCCATTCATATATACATACTCACACACAGGAATTAGAGAATTGTATAATTATATATTCATAAACTAAACCAAATAGAATATAAATGCATCAAAAATCATGCAACAAAAATAAGATGATAGTTTACATTCATATTAAATTCCTAATTCCAAACTTTTTTTAAAAATCCAGAGCCAGATAGTGTCACTGATGAATTTTACCAAATATCTAAAAATCAATCAATAGAAGTACTTCATAAACTTCCAAAAAATGCAAGAAAGAAAATGTCTTCTCCATATTATGAGATCAGAATTATTCAGTCACTAAGTGTTACAAGAATGCTGCCATTATCTTCAAAATTTACATAACAAATCTATGTGACTTATTCTAAGCATAAACTCTTAGACTTAACATTACAAGCACCTTCTATAAAAAGCCTGACTTGTCCGATGCTAGCAAAGAAAGTGCTTGTTCTAAAAGAGAACCCATCAAGAAGAGGCAAAGACAACCTACAGGCTGAAAGAAAATCTTTGTGAAGCATATACACAAAAAGCAAGTAACTAAAATTTTGGGAAAAAAATGTTTATATATATATATATATTGAAACTTAACAAAAAAAATTCTAAGCCTAAAAGAGAATTTTTTTAAATGGCAATCAAGGTGGCTCAGTAGGTAAAGGCACCTGCTACCAAACCTGACAATCTGATTTTGACACCTACGACCTACACAGTGAAGAGAGAACCAACTCCCACCGGTTGTCTTCTGAATTTTCCTTGTGCAACATGGGACCTAAATGTACTCACACCTGAAAGTAAAAATGTAATTTAAAAATTGAGTTTTTGTTTTAAGTAACAGTACTAGAAATAAAAAACCACTAGAAATGGGACAAAGATATTTCACTAGAGAGAATATATAGGTAGCAAATAAGCTCCTGAAAATATTTAACACTGTTAGTCATTAGGAAACAGTTAATTGAAACCCTAATGAGTTATCATGAACATTTATCACAAAGTCTAAAATTAACAGAGTGATACTAAATGCTGATGAAGATAGAGAGAAACAGGATCATTTGTGTATTGCTGGTGGGATTAAAAAAACAATAAAGCAGAGGCTAAAGAGATAGATTAGCAAGAGATAAAGCAAGAGGCTAAAGAGATAGGTAGCAAGAAGACTTTAGTTCAGATCCCATAAATCACACCAACAGTCAGGCATGGCTGTGAGCATCTATAACCCACTGTGCTGTGACTGGCAAAGAGAGAAGGACTGCTGGGACTTGCTGGTGGACAGACTAGCTCCAGGTTCAGTGGGACTCCCTGTAGCAAGGGAATAAGGCAGAGTGTGATACAATAGGACACACAAAGAAGGGATGTAGACATGCTAGAAAACAGAGGGCAGCTTCTTACAGAAAGCAAACATGCACTTACCACAGAATGCAGAAACTGTATTCATGGACATTTATTTAATATAACAAGAAATTTTGGCTTACAGCAGCATTTTTTCATAGTAGCCTAAACTAAAAGGAGGCAAATGTTCACCAGTGACTGAATGGTTACATTGTTACATTTGTACCTTTTGTAAATACCACAATACTAATTGGCAATGAAAAAAAACAAAATATTGGTATATTCAACAGCATTGTTGAAGCTGGACAGCATTTTCCTGAGAGACAAATGTCAATGTTAAACATACTAGGGTTCCATTTATATAGCCTCCTTTAAATGAAAAAATGAAAAGCAGTTAAGTAGTTGCCAGAGGTTATGGAAAAGTATGAGAAGGAGGGAAAGGTTAGTCACACAAGAACATCACAAGCAGCCTGGTGATGACAAAACTATTCTCTACTTCTAGTGTGGTGATAATTACATATACCTACGCATGTAACAAAACTGAACAGGACTAAATATACATGTACATAGCTAAGGAAACATGAGTAAGTGGATTATGTTAGTTTCTTGGTTTGATGCTGTACTTTAGTTACATAAAATATTACTACTGCAGCACAGTCAAACCCTGCACACCCTTCTCCTCTGTTTGCAGGTTCTCCCTGACCCCGCCCATCCATGCACCCTGCTAGATTTGGCTCCCAGGTCCCCATCCAGTGCCCCACCTTAGTCTGGCCACCTAGGCCTGCTCAGAAACCAAATTCTAGGCTCCCACCAAGACTGGTCCTGCCTACCCAACTCACAGTCCACTCTGATGCATATCCAACCTCTCCACCAAGCCAGATCTACCACCAGTCTAAGATTAGACCACACCAGCCCAGCCTCCTGTCAACCTAACTTCATTCTACCCAAACAATTCACCAACCAGACTCAATCCCCACAAGCATCCTCTCTTCTGACCTAACCAGCTCTGTCCATATCAAACTTAGAACTAATAAAGGAACTTCACGTGGTCCAGATCTCATCTCCAAATTAGGAACAATATGAAATCTCAAGCCAGTATCGCTCTCCAAAATCTACCATTTCTGTAGAAATGTCAATCAAATGAGAATTATCCAAGAGACAGAATTTTAGAAAAATCACAAGCTTCATCCAAAAGAAAAAAAAAAAATTCAAGAAGCTTAAAGAAGAAACTCACACACACAATGAATTAATTAATTTAAAAAACAGCCCACCGAAATTAAGAGGAAGAACTTAAGGAAAATGAACACTTGAGTTATGCTCAAGAAATCACATGGAGATTGATGGGGGTAACAAAGACAGGATAGGACTTAGAAAAGAACTCAATAAAGATATAAACTATGAAGAAGGCTCAAGCTAAAATGAAGATGGAACTGAAAAACCCAAAATCCAACTAGAAAACTCAGAGGAAGACTACCGGAGGCTTAAAAGAGTCAAGTACAAGTAGCATTCTAGATTCTCATAATCAAGAATAAGTACAAATATCATAAGTTGCAAATGTAACTTTTATTCTCCTATAATAATTGTTGTCTCCCTGATCTGCTAACCTAGACCTAGTCCTGGAAGCTTCCAGCCTCCATACAATCTTATTTAGGCCTAGAATATTTCTAGCCTCTGAGACTTAATGCTGAATAACCTCACCCTGTCTTATTCTTTCTGAACTCTGTTGGGCTAGTTCAACTCTGCTGTTCTGGTTCAAACACCTCTCCAAGCTGACTGACCTGGCTTCTTTCTTAGCCACTGAATGAATTACTTTGCTTGGCCTCATATTAACTGTAGTAATATGTTCTAATCTTCTGCCTTCTTCTCATTTCCTGGCTCATTCTGTCTTCACCTAAGTCTAGTTTACTCTCTCTTCAACCAACCTCTGTAAAACTCTCCTTGAAAAACTGGCTCCTTTCTCTCTCTGCATTATTCCCTCAAGTAGCTTCCCTTTCCTTTCTCTTGAGAAGTGGGCATATTCTATTCTGTCAAATCTTTCTTTCTCTGATTCATCACTTTGTCTTTCAAGGATGAGTGCTTCCTTCTACAACTAATTTTACCTTCATTGTTTGGGATTAAAGTGTATACTAAGGACTGAGCCAAACCACAATTAGAAACAGGTTTATTCAGGTAAGTAACAAACAAACAAAACAAAACAAAACAAAAAACAAAAACAAAACACCTCAGAGTTTACAGCATGATCAAATATCCTGCAACATAAAGTGAAGGTCAGTGTTTGAGGACTTTTAAAAATGTGTTTTGCCTAAGGTCATACTTACTCTTCTAAACTGTCACTGCAGACGAGTGATACATATATATTGTAAAAGAAATAATTAATGTACTATTATCACCTAAAAAGTAAGTGTTTGCTATTACATAAATAATACTATTTTATAAGATTTCTCTGGGTAAACACCAAAAGCACTGCAAACTCTGGACTGAGACATTCCTTCAAATGAAGTAGTTTTATAATGTTATATCATGTGTTCTTTTTAAGCTAGCTTGTATTTCTAATAATTCCCATTTGTGAAGTGTACCAATCTCTCTTTTTTACTCATTCTCTACACAAACACACACACACAGACACAGACACACACACACACACACACACACACACACACACACAGCCTCTCTGTATGTTCTCTATAAAACAGTGACCCTCCTTGTTTCATTTGTGCTCTGTGATATATGTGCTCTGAGGCCAGTGCCCTCAGTAGCCCACTCTGGGGATGCAGGATAAGCTGGATCCTTCTCAAAGTTCCAACCACAATAAATTACATCACATTCATTGCATATTCTTCATTGAAATGAGGATTAACTAACTTTGGAATAACATTAGAAAAAATAAAACTCAAAATACCTACACGTAGAATGAATCAAGCAGAAGACAAAATATCAGGCCAGAAAGATAAATAAAGGATCTAAACCAAATACACAAGAAATAGGAGATTAAAAAAAATAAATACATAAATATATAAAATAAAAATAAAAATAAATTTATAAAAGGAATGAAGCATACAGGAAATATAAGCCACCATGAAAAGATCAAACTTCAAAACTACAGGCACAGATTTATGAGAAGAATCCCAATTAGTGGCATAGTTCATAACCTCGAAAAGATCTTAAAAGGAAACAACCCCAAATTAAGGGGAAAGCATACACATACTTATACAAGAGGTACAGAGAGCACCAAACAGAACACACTGTCACTCTAACACCATGTAAAGATACAACAATATCCCATATGAACATAGGCTCAATAATATTCAATACAGATTATACAACATGAGCAAGTTGGCTTTTATCCCTTAGTATAGAGATGGTTCAACATACATAAGCCAAAAAAAAAAGAAAAAAAAATTTAAGGCACATAGATTTAAAGACAAAAAAAATCACATGATCAAATCAACAGCTGCAGAATGGGCCTTTGAAAAACCCAACACATCATGATAAAAATCCTAGAGAATGTAGAACTAGAAAAAACATACCTCAGTATAATAAAAAGCTCTACATGGGGAACCTACAGGCAATATAATCCTAAATTGAAAAAAGCTTTTAAAATTCCCACTAAAATTAAAAATAAAACAGGATTCCCACCATCTCCACTCCTTTTCAAAATTGTGTTTGAAATGCTTGCTGGAGCAACAAAGCAACAAACAGAAAATTAAAGGGATACAAATAGGGAAAGAAGTCAAAGTTCTATTTATAGATAATACTATACATTAGAGAGTCCAGAAATTCTGTCAGAAAATTTCTAGAAACTAAAAATAAATTTGCAATGTGGCAAGATACAGAATCAACTGTCAACAGCTTTTCTATAAACCAATAAAAAACACGCAGAAGGGGGCCAAGGGCACGCACACTACCATTCATAATAGCCTTAAAGAAAATAAAATATCTAGGAACAACCTAACCAAGGAAGTGATCGACTTCTACAATGAAACGTTGAATCTCTGAAGAAGCTAGAGATAGACACAAGAAAACAAGACAACTCATGCTCGTGGATTAGTAGAATTAACATTGTCAAAATGGCCATCATATCAAAAAGCTATTTACTGAACCACTGAAGCTGCTAAAAGAAATAAGCAGTACTCTTCATAATAATAGTGTAGGAAATGAATAGGGTTCCATTAATCCAAGAATTAAGACCAAAAATTAACAAATAGGCCATCATGAAACTTCTGTACAACTATATATACATATACATACATACATAAAATCAATCAACTGGGTGAGGAGGAATCCTACAGAATGTGAGAAAATCTTTGTCAACTATTCATATGATAGTGGGTTTACGTCAAAAATGTATAAAGAACTCAAAAAAACAAAAGTCAAAACAAATGACCATTCAGAAGTGGGCCTAGGATCTGAACAGAGAATTTTCAAAAGAAGAAAAAAGAACAGTTAGGAAATATCTTTTAAAATGTTCATCATTGGTAAGGGAAACACAAATCAAAACAACTTTGAAAGTTCATCATATCCCAATCAGAATGGCAAAGATCAGCAAAAACAAAAGATAACAAAAACTGGAGGGATGTGTGGGAAAAGGAACTGCCATTCACATTTGATGGGACTGCATACTTGTCCAGACACTGGAAGTCTCTGTGGATAATTCTCAAAAATCTAAAAATTCATCTGCCATACCAGCTAACTCCTTGGATTATTCTTAAAGAACACACAAAGAACATGACACTTCAAAGATAACTTTGTTCATCCATGTTCATTACTGCTAACTGTACAACAGCTAGGAAATCTAATCAACTTAAATTCCTGCAACCAACAGGGATAATGAAAATATGGTACATATGCTATATAATACTATGTAGCTGTAAAAAAATTAAATTATGAACGTTGCAGATAAATGAATAGAACTAGAAAAGATTATATTGAGTGAGGTATCACAGATCCAGAAATCCAAAGGTCATATTGTTCTTTCAGTAGAGGCTCTAATGAGCCAAATTTTCAGATATGACTGCATATGTATATCTGGGGGTAACTGTAAAAACCAATTAAGTAAAAGGGACCACTGCCAAGGTAGGGAGGTGGTGAAGCAATAGAGAGGCAGAGCTGGGTACAAGTGATTAGACTGGGGAACAAGACAAAAGGCAGACCTCTGATTTAGAGAAGGGTTAGGGAGATAAATACAGGAGGAGGAGAGAAAAGTGCAAAATAACAGTAACAATGTTGAAAAGTTACAAAGAATCATACTACTATCTACCTAAAACCAGAAAAACCCTATAATGCTCATGTATACTCTCATCTGAGCTGGCAGTATTCCCTCCAAGGGCTAAAGATTATCTAACAAAAACCCAACAGCAGGCATGAAAAGCCCTCCTTTGAGTTGTTAGTCTAACTTGTCCCAGACTCCTAAAACATCACAGGCTACTGCTATTGATTAAGTCTCTACTACTGAAGACACCCTGCCCTTTACATGAAGTATACAGAAAGCTTAATCTGGAACTGACTTGAAATACTTCTCTTGAGTACTAGCTTTCATGGTAGTTCCAAAAGACACAATGCAGCGTCCACAGCTGGAAAGCAACCAACAGACCTACCTATCCATGAGACCTATGAACCACATCAGTACCGAGTATGGAACAACAGCCCTAAGGCTACAGTAGTAGTATGCATACCTTGGAGGCAACTAACAGCTCTCTAATTGGACTTAAGGCCCACTCAACATGCAATCATGCCTAGTACTTGAAACCAAGCCAACTATCCAGGGCTAGTGAAGTCATGAATCTTGGAAGAGAATCTACAATCACCACTTTACAACATAATCCCCAACAACATTCTAAATAGTTGTTCTCAAATGGGCAGTAAGTGTAGTTCTTATCCCTCTTCATGGAGACCTCTCTTTGCAACACAGACCATTACAAAGAACCATAATCAATCTAAATGTAGAGCTGTGGAGCCTAGTCCCAATCTATACCTCTATAAACCATCTCCTGAACCTAAGGCTCAGGGAACATTGCTGAAGAGGGGAAAAGCTCTAAGGTCAGAGTTTGCTGTGAGACTGTGTCTTCTAGGAATGTTAGAAGCTACACCCCATAAAGTCTCACCAACATAACTGCCTAAACCTGAACTGAAAAATAACAAGAGCAGGTGTGCTAATGTCAATGAGGGAAAGCCCAGCAGGCCTCAACCTTACACAGAGAATACAGGCAACTAAGGAATGTTGAGAGGGAGAAAACAAACCTTCCTCAAGGAACTAGCATACCAACTGTTTATCCCATACCACGTGATCAGTCCTGCAAGCATATATATACAACTAAGATTATACAAATGAGCAGGTCACATTTATGTACTTAGAAATATATATGTATATAGATATATATATTTATGTAACAACAATTACTTTTAAAAAAAAGCCATGAATGTGAAAGAGTGCAACAGGGTTACATGGCAGGGTCTGGAGGGAGGAAAGGGTATGTGAAATGATGTGATTTTATCATAATCTCCAGAAACAAAACAGTTACTTTCAAAAAGCACAGAACCAAAAATAATAATAATAATAATAATAATAATAATAATACAGAGATTAAAAAGGTGATTGCTACCACTCAGCTATTAAAAACAATGAATTTATGAAATTCTTGGGCAAATGATGTATCTGGAGGATATCATCCTGAGTGAGGTAACCCAATAACAAAAGAAGTCACTTGATATACACTCACTGAAAAGTGGATAGTAGCCCAGAAACCTAGAATATCCAAGATACAATGTGCAAAACACAAGAAAATCAAGAAGGAAGACCAACATGTGGATACTTCATTCCACCTTAGAATAGGGAACAAAATACCCATGGAAGGAGTTACAGAGGCAAAGTTTGGAGCTAAGACGAAAGGATGGACCATCCAGAGACTACCCCACCTGGGGATCCATCCCATAATCAGCCACCAAACGCAGACACTATTGCATATGCCAGCAAGATTTTGCTGAAAGGACCCTGATATAGCTGTCTCATAGGAGGCTATGCCAGTGCCTGGCAAATACAGAAGTGGATGCTCACAGTCACCTATTGGATGGAACACAGGGCCCCCAAAGGAGGAGCTAGAGAAAGCACCCAAGGAGCTGAAGGGGTCTGCAACCCTATAGGTGGAACAACAATATGAACTAACCAGTATCCCCGGAGCTTGTGTCTCTAGCTGCATATGAATCAGAAGATGGCCTAGTCGGCCATCACTGGGAAGAGAGGACCCCTTGGTCTTGCAAACTTTATATGGCCCAGTACAGGGGAACGCCAGGGCCAAGAAGTGGGAGTGGGTGGGTAGGGGAGTAGGGCAGAGGAAGGGTACAGGGGACTTTCAGGATAGCATTTGAAATGTAAATGAAGAAAATATCTAATAAAAAATTGAAAAAAAAAAGGTGACTGCTTTGTTGTTGTTTTGGTTTTTTGTTGTTGTTTTGAGACAAGATCTCAATATGTAGCTCTGGCTGTCCTAGAACTCACTGTACAGACTAGACTGGTCTCAAGTCAGAGACTGCCTGCCTATGCCTCCTAAGTGCTGGGATTATAGACATGCATCACCATGCCTGCCTCAGTGATGCTTTCTTAGTGTCACGTTAACGTACAATCAGTCACCTCACGAGAAATGCTAGCTTAAAGAGTGAAAGATCAATATTTTGATAGTACAGGACATAGGATATGATTCTGTTATAATAAGGTACTTAGCAGTGAGCTCAGTAGTTACACCTACAAAAAAAATACAAGCGTTAAGAGGAATCTTTCTAAGTCCTTATACTCGGTTGAGGCACATAAATTAGATAATGAAGATGTTAAAAGTTAAGACTGAGGATGGTAAAATGACTCAGCCTGTAAAGACACCCAGCACTCAACCTGCTGACCTAAGTTCAATCCCCAGGGCTCACATGGTAGTAAGAAAGAAGCAGCTCCTACAAGCTGTCCTCTGATCTTCATTCGCGAGCTATGGTGTGTGTACACCCATAAATGCAAACATCCACACAAAAATAGGAAAACATTTAATTAAAAAATTTATACCCCCACACAGATTAAATCGCATTCTCAGACATCATCCAAAAAATTCCTTTGCACAATGAACACAGTTAATGCAGAAAATCACAACTGGTCCAAGTATAGAGAATATGTGTCTGTGAAGTGCTCAGCCATATATCAGTTATCTGTATCATAAACCTCTCCATGACTCAGAGAACATCCTAGAACAGAGGATGGAAAGAGGCAGAGGTCAGGGGAAGACTGGGGCAAAATGTTATCGTCTGGGCATGACAGGACTGCTGACTGAATCATAAACTCAAAGTAGCTATGGCTGCCTGCAAACAATCAGGAGAGGCAACATTCTGGTAGAGTGGTACCCACCTCTAGCAACTATTGACAGCTGACACCTTCTGGTAAAGAAAGGGTCAGATCTCGTTAAGGACGTGGTCCCTGGTAGGTCAGCCATGCTCTAGTGGATGGCATGACGCCTATGCATATATGGGCATCACAAATAAAAATCAATAGACTGAAAGGAGGCATAAAATTGACAAAGAATGGAGGTGGATCTAGAAGTAGTTAAGGGAAGGAGTGTAAGGCATCAAACTGCATTGTATGCATAAATGAAATTCTTGAAAGTGAAAAATAATGTAATAAAAGATTAAATGTTAAAACACAAAATACAGAAAATTTGCTGTAGTAATATCCCACCCATAGGAGCTACTATAATCATGTGAAGGGTCTTCATATATTAACAGTCATGAACTTAAGTTTATTTCCATCTTTTAACACAGACATAATCTACTCCCATACTACCATGAATGTGCCATATCTTGTCAATGCAGACATAGCCAAAATAGAAATGTCATTGACTCACACAAAAAAAAAAAAAAAAAAAAAAAAGGAGGGGGGGTAAAATAAGACAAACTTTTACTTTCCTACAGTGAAAACTGGAATAAAATGATAATTCTTTTCTCAAACAATGTTTATTTAATCAGCTCCAAAAATCATCCAAACCAATTTTAAAGTGTAGAATTAACCATGGTTTACTTCAGGTTGCCATTAAAAAAGAAAGAAAGAAAAAGAAAGCAACAACAAACAAAACTCCAGTCTCGGTGGTATTGTATGACCGTTCTGCAACCTAGAAATTAAAAGACCAAGGTGCTAGCAAAATTGGCTTCTCTCTTTACACATGGTAAACTTCTCAGTACCCTAACATAAACTATCATCTGTATGTGCACACACCCAGCATCTCTACCTAAAAGCCAGCAGTCCTGCTGGAGTTGTAAGCCATGCTATTTATGCTCTTATTTAATATAATTTACCACTTTACAGGCTCTATCTGCAAATAAGTCACACTGAGGATTAATTAGGGCCTCAAGATGAACATTGGTATTCACTCCAGAATACCAATGACAGGTAGCTAGCTTTGAGGTATTATCAATGTTTAAAGTGTGTGTGTGTGTGTGTGTGTGTGTGTGTGTGTGTGTGTTCTCTGTCATACACTGGGACAAGGAAGAGAAGAGAAGAGAAGAGAAGAGAAGAGAAGAGAAGAGAAGAGAAGAGAAAGAAATGTTGAGTATCCCTAATCTAAAATACCAAATATTTAAATGGATTTAAATTCAGGATATTCACGTGATATTTATAAAATTCATATACACATTTCAGAATTTGAAAAAAATGAAATTTGAAATTCTTGCCCCAAATATTTAGGATAAGAAATAATCTGTTTTCTCCATCACTCAGTTCCAGTTCCATCACTCAAGTTTTCCAAGTACTACACATTAGTGTAGCAGCAACTCTCACTGTAGAGTTATAAAAATTAAATAAAACAATCTGTAAGCCACGCAAGATGATAGAACCTGTAATCCCAGAATCAGTAGATGAAACAAGCAAAGGACTAATTCAAAGCCTGGGAAGCTAAGCTACATAGGAAGAAAGGAGGAAGTCATGAATGACTGTGTGTGTGTGTGTGTGTGTGTGTGTGTGTGTGTGTGTGTGTGTGTGTGTGTGTGTGTTTATGTGTGTCTAGCAAATATTACTAAATATAGGGTACTAAGCCTTTGCCTTGTTAACCCTCAAAACAAAACAAAGCCAACAGCTTGATATTCTGACTCACCATTACCTAGTAATGTGAATATAAATAACCTACTCAGAGTCTGTTTCTATACCTGAAAACAGGGTTCCCTCTGACATAATGACTGCTGTATCCTGAATACAATTATCAACTATCAATAGATAGTTGAAAAAGATGAATACAAGTATACAAAAGATAATCACCAAACTTTCGAAAAAAATTAATGAAATTATGGTAAGAAATTCCGATATGCTTCTTTCACTTATTTTCATTATTTTAATTTGTCAATAAATAATATACTCTGAATTTGAAAAGATTACCTATACATTTGTATAGACTAATTTTTATCTTATTTCTCTGAACAATCCTTCATCTTCATCCAATTACATTTCATATTTACACTTTTTCCCCTGTGATTTTCATTTTTTAACTCATTAAAAAATATACAATCACCAAAATGTCTCAAATACTTCTGAAATGTGTTAAAACAAGGAGGTGATAATTAAGCTGTTATAATAACTTTTAAGTCACTCCAAAAAAAAAAAAAAAAACCACACATGTAATTTCAAGGTTCTACACCTATATACCAGTATCTAGACATTCAAATAGTGTACCATAAGTTGCACTGATACACAGTATGCTCTTAAAAACTATTAAGACAACAGAAGCTAAAATGTATATGTAATATTATATGTATATTATATATGTGGTAAGGAATACATAACTGAAAGGCAATTTACCATGTTATACTTATAGAAGCCATTTGTATTTGCTTTGTCTCCTACCCTGTATCTCCCATGAGAAACAAGCTCAGCACTGACAACTATAAGACCAAAATTCTGATCAATCACAAAGATGCTCTATATCCTACAATATCAAATATTCAGCCAAGATTTAATTCGTTAGATGACAATAAACAAATTTATCTTAATTTGCAATTTGCTTGTTTTTTATAAATTATATATACATCAAAGAGCCGTTGAAAATAAATTTCCCTTTGACTGATCATCAACGATTGTTTGACTAGTATACTTATTTTAGATATTTAACATCATGGTAAAAATTGAGCAAAAGGGGGTCAAGAATAGAAAATATTTCAGAAGCCCTGTTCTAAAGCAGCATTTGGGCGTGGCATGTGGTACACACCTACAATCCAAGTACTCCGAGAATCTCTAACCCTGGACCAGCCAGCACCACATTGTAAGAGCTTATCCCAAACAAGTAAATAAAAAAATAAGTAAAACTGTTATTTTAGCCAATGAGGTGGACTTCCCTATAATCTCAGCTGTTCAGGAACTCAAACAGGATGATCACTTGAGCCCAGAAATTCAAGCTCAGCTTGGGCAACATCTCTCAACCTTGATTAAAAAAAAAAAAAAAAAAGGTAATTATAAAATAACTAGCTAACAAGGGTATTTGTATACCAAAAGAATTACTAAACAGTTTTATGAAAAGAAAATTATATTTTTATGGGGGGAGGCTATTTATTGGAAGATAGTAAATAAATGTGCTTTCGAGCTCAAGGTTTGGAGAAAGACCTGGCTTCAAAGAAATAAGGAGAAAAATGACAGAAAAGAACACCTGACAGTTTTATATACTACACACACCCAGGCAAGAGCATCCATACATACTTGAGCACACACCACATACATGTACCATACACACACACACACACACACACACACACACAAATAGAAGAGATGATAATGGAATCACTAACTAGAGCACCTGAGGCTCCTGAACACACACTGAGCTTCCTGGCAACTCAGTGTGGACTGTGATATGAGAATAAATCTTATTTTAAAAAGGAAAAAAGAAGTGGATTTGAATAATTAGTAGTAAATTTTAAAGGCATACTAGAAAATTTGTCTAGGTAGCTCAGTGGCAGATATTCTGTCTACTATGTACAAAGCCCTGGATTTGATTCACAGCACTATAAGAATTATGTACACATGATCCAACAGGTTATACTCAGAAATGTGTGTGTGTTTATGCACATACATACACATATAAATATGTATGTATAAACAAATAAAAAGAGGCATTAAGTAACAATTTTTAAAAAGAGGTCATGGATTTGTAGAAGGGCAGAGAGGAATATGTGAGAGGATTTAAAAGGAGAAAAGGAAAAGAAGTAATTAAATTGTAACCTCAAAAATAACAAATATAGATATATATATACACATATATACATATGACATTTTTAATATGAACACTTAGTAAACTTTATATTTATTCCTAAATATATTTTAAAATAAGGAAAATACTAATAGACTTCTCACAAACAAAATTTTTCCCAAATAATCATGCTTTTTCTTTAAAACTTAGTCTAAAAATCTTATTCAATTTTACTCTCAATGTTAAATTCCTCTTTAAAAGCCTGTTAGAAACTAGAAAGTGAATCTGATGTCTCAAGCCTATTCTATCCCAGTACTTGAGATGCTGAGCAGCTCACCACAAATTCATGGGTAGCTTGGGCTGCTCAGAGAACTGTAGGTCATCTCATACTAGAACGAGAGCCTGTCTTAAAAAACAAAAAAATGACTTTATTAGAAATAATTTAACAGCAATATCCTGGGACTAGAAAGATGGCTCAGCAGTTAAGAGTGCTTGCTGTTCCTATAGAAAAGCAGTGTTTGGTTCCCATCACCCACAGAACTGCTCACAACCACCAGTTACTCCAGGTCTAGGGAACCCGATGCCCTCTTCTGGCCTCTGTCACTAGACGCTGGCACAGCACAAATACATACATGCAGGCAAACACTCATACCCATAAAATAAAATTATTAAAACTTCAAATGGCTTTTTAAAAAACAGACTCTAAATATGCCTAACTCAATTACAAAAATGGCACAATACTTTATTCTTTCAGCATTAAATACTGTATTTTATTATAATAAAAACATAATTGTTTTCAAAAGTATGTACAGTGTGCTGCAATTTTTTAAGCCTTTCAGAACATTTCTGACAGACTGAAATACACAGATACAAATTAGAGAAAAATATTGAATGAAAAGTTATTCTTTGTATCAAATAACATTAAAAGAAACAGGACATCCTTTCACCATACCTGGTTGTATCAAAATAAACCTAAGTTGAAATTTACAAATGCATCAAAAACAAAGCCTTGTGACCAATGCATTTTCAAATTACATTATGATACAATACAATACCCATACTAATCAAAAGTGTACTCGCATTACAAAATGCCTCCCTGGTTATTTTAAAGTCATTTCTTAAGCCTCTTAAAGAAGCTAACCCTCCCAAAGAAAACTTCTAAAGTGTTTAGAAAGTGTCAATATATGAAACGAATCTTTTTTCCCTAATATTCACCAATGCTATTGAAATTCTAAGGGTCAATTATGATTGATATGAAAGATCTATAAAACATTTCTGACCTATTATTACTACTTTCCATCTCAACACTTTCCCTTCATCAAGATCAACCTACAGTTATAAATACATACCCATTTCACTTATGAAAAGAACACTTTTAAGGAGAGAACTCTAACTTTAGAGGGAGAGCCATTTGCCCTGATCATGTCACAATCAACTACCAAATTAATTTCCACTAACAAAATGCTAAAAGGAAAAATATTTAATATATTTAGTGTCATGGATATAATAAATATATAAAACATATTTGCATATTGCATATATTTATATGTAAATAAATAAATCTAATAATTCTAAGGAACAAGTTAGTGTTCAGTCTGGGGGCTCTTAATCACGTCTGTAATTCACAGAACTTTTTTTTTTCTCTCCACTTCTCTAAAGAGATCTAGTGTTTTTATGAATCGCAACGCTTCCAGCAGACATTAAGTAGGAGTTTGCAGCTGCAGTAAAAACAAAACATTCTGACCTATGAATTTGCAACTTACATTAATATAGTCATTTAAATACTTGTACTCAACGCCTCTGACTTCAGCAGGGAGCACTGGAGTTACAATAGACAGCGGTTGCCTTTATAGTGCCAAGTTCTGCTGAATCCCGGACACTATCTCAATTAGGAAGGGGCAGAACCATATCCGGTTCCCACTGAATACAGTTTCCCATGCTTCCCATCTTAAAAACTTTTACGTCTTCCCAAAAGAGCAATAAACATACGAAGACGCCAGGAAGAGTGCCTGTAGGGGAAAATGACTGATCAAATTAAATCCCTATATATGGAACCTGAAACTTCAAAACTTGTCAAACAAATCACAGCGGCAGGAGCACGGTATGTGTCGTTGCCCCTTCTTTCCCACTTCTTACACGGAGCCAGCTTCCACAATCCCTCAACAGCAGTTTGACTTACTGGTTAGTGGGAGGTGCGGTCAGCGGTATGGCCACCTCTTCCTCTTCGTATTCTGGTCCATCCAGGGAGTCACCTTCATCCACGGTCCCCAAACCGGAGCCCAAAGGGGGCAGCTGAGGAGGCGGCGGCAGAGGAGGGAATCCGCCGCCCGGCCCGAGCGTCTCAGCAGGCAAAGACAGAGTCCCCTTGGTGAAAGCGACGTCTCCCGCAGGTCCGGCGGCCGCAGCACCAGCCACGCCAGCAGCAGCACTGCCGGTCAGCGCGGCGCCCCCCAAGACACCGGCCACCGGCCCGGTCCCCAGGAACCCGGACCCCGACGCGGCTCCGCCACCGAGGGCCGCAACCAAGTCGGCGTCCGCCAGCCCGGGACACGGGGCGGCTGCCACCGGCAGGGCCGCGGGTAACTTGACCCGGCACGCTGCCGAGTAGGCGCTGGAGCCCGTGGCCGCGCCGCCGCCGGGGCCCGCCGTCGCAGGGCCGCCTTCCTCACTGCCCGCCTCGGCCGCCATCATGTTGAAGCCCGCTCTCCTCTAGCTACCCTGCCGCCCGGGAGCCCCGGGGGCCAGCAGGCCCGGGCTGCGAGCCGCCCCACCCAGGCGCGTCCCCCTTCAGCTCTCCAGGCAGAGGAAACAACAACAAAAGGAGAGCGCCCGCCGCCGCGCCCCCTCCCCGGGCCACAGCCCCAAGCTCCGCGGCTGCTGGCTGGCTTACGGGAAGCGACGCGGGCAAAAAACCCAGCGCCTGCAGAAACGCTAGGCAAACCTCGCCGCGCACACCCACACTCACGCGCACACATGCACAGGGGCGCCAAACTTCCTGGCTACGCTAAAGAGGAAGGGAAGCCCGCTGCAGCGGCTGAGGCAGCGCCGCCTCGGCCGCCGCCGCCGCCGCGCCTCAACGCCCGGGTTCCGGCCGCCCCCACCGCAGCCACCAGTGGGGCTGCCTATGCCAGAGCCACCGTAGCCTCATCTCCGCCGGCTGGAGTCGGGAGCAGTGGGCGGGGCCGAGGAAGGGGGCGGGCCCGCAGAGCCCGACTCCGCTGCGGGCTACCTGCGGCTCTCCGGAGCGAAACCCGGGAGAGAAAGAAGGGCGGGGCCGGGAAGAAGGGAGGGGCGGAGCGGGGGCTTCTGCGCAGGCGCCTTCCGGGAGCGCGTCCGGACAGAGGAGAAGGAAAAGCAGCCTGGGCAGGAAGCGGCGGGCGCGCGCGGAGGCGTGGCACAGCTTCCCACTGAAGGGTGCGGGACGTGTGGTGCGGCCGTCCCTCCACGCCACCGGGCTCGGTGCAGGCCTACCTCTCACGGCTTTGTTTACAGGGAGAGAAGGAAGATAGCTCATCTCCAGGCCCGAGGGACTGGAGGGACGAGGGGGCGATGAGAAGGAAAGGATGACGCCAGGAAGTCCATTCACTGCTTTGTAACTTGTAGAAAAATGGCCTTAGCTGCCCGTACAGTCGGCAACAAAAATCAAAACAGTATTCATAGTTTATTCCTTTCCGTCGCATGCTATAAATCACCGTATAACTTAGGTGAAATAATTTAAGCCTAGATCCTTGGACCTGAGAAAACAACGGTTGAAAGAAGCCATGGAGAGTATGAAGGTAGAAGTCAATGCTACCATTATATACATAAGTTCTCTTCACCGAATGTCTCCCTCACATGTTTGGCTGTCAGAGAAGGAATGTAGTATTTAGAGGAAAAGTGCCACCGAAGTCATAAACCAATATATTTTGTCCTAGTTTGTATGCAAAAATCTGCAACACATACCAAAGACACACTACATGTCTAAACTTTGACAGATCAATGTCACCCTTTATGAACCCTAGGAAAAAGTTTTATTTCCCGTACTTGTGTGTATATATAAATTCATAAACACATACTCAACTGTTAGAATTATCTTTTCATGTTCCCTGGGGATAGGTTCCAGGGGCCTGTTGAGTTACAAAATTATTATCTTAAATAATTTGGGCACATTTTCCCATTTACACAGTAAATCATCTCTAGCTTATCCACAACTCTTAATATAATCTAAATATCATTTATTTTGTTATTATTAGAATAATGACAAAAATTTATGCAGGTGGAATTTTTTCCAGATATTTTTGTATGTGGCACCCTTGAATCTATAGTTTGCTAATATGAAAGCAGATAGTATATAAGCAGCCATTCATATAGAGAGATCATGCTGGTTGCTTGAAATTTATCCGTGTTAGAAATTTGCCCTTTAGGGTTCATGTACTGTACTAGCTTTTCTGTTCTCCCTGGAAAGTGTCACATTGAATGCAACTGATTATTGATAATACTTTCTCTATTAAGTTTGACCAAGCTAACTTGCTGAGAATAGCAAGAGGCTGAGATAGAATACCAGGGAAAGAGGGAAGGAGTACCATTAAGGGAAATGACAAAGTACAGACAGGACATTTCCATATTCCTGTATACCCAATCTATAACAATCAAACTGATTTCAACAGTAGTAGTGCTTGCCTCTTGTGCAAAGTGTCAGCTGAGAAAGTGAAAGTAAATTGTATAAGGGAGCTAGAAGTCAGCGTTAAACTGACCAATTAGGTGTAAAAGAAATTTTTATCTGAGAATTTCTGAATCAGAAAATGCACCATTTGTGTTTAAATGAGTCCTTCCAGTGATTTTTGACACACTTAATTTGAGTACTACTGTGCTATAACATAGTATACTAATTAAGGAGGCAATATACAGAAACTTGAAAAGCTGTAAAAAGAACAGGTATCATTCATTCGGTGGATGGGTAAAATGTGGGTATTGGTTTGCTAAGGTCTGTATTCTAAACCAGCTAGCAAAGGAGAACAAAATGAAGCAGATTCATAATCGCTAAAATCAAAACGAAATGCTGCTTCTTACAGCAGCCTCCTTAGAGCAGATTTTCTTTTAAATGTACTCTAAAGTCCCAACTACTGTTTAGTTCATGAGCCACAAGTGCAACACCCCAACTTCATATCAACCATCCGAGTTAGAATTCAGGTCTTTGAAATGACTGTTTGGTTATCTATCACCACCTCTATTTATCAATCTTCTCAATTTTTTCTATGCCCTGTTCCTGAAAATTCAGGTCAGGCTCCCAATTCCAATCACAAACTTGCCTTCTCCTTTTCCCAAAATTAGGTAGCACTCAAATATCCACATTTAATACAGCCTGATACCTCTTAGACACATATTGTCTCCCAGTTACTTTTAAATATGTATAATTAGAAATCTTCACTGCAGAAACAACTCATCGTCCATCTTTTTTTTTCTAGCTCAGTTCTGCTTGCTGCCTTTAACATAGCACCTTTCTTTAAAAGCATAAACATTATATTATATCATTGCACATCTTTGGAAATTAATTTCTTATCAGCAGGAAGGAAATAATAAGTCTATTTGAAAAGTCTGTATATGTGTTGCATGCATGGCCCTGTGTGTGTGTGTGTGTGTGTGTGTGTGTGTGTGTGTGTGTGTGTAGGTGATATAATATAATTTCTTATTTGAAGTTCCAGGAAAATCTGTCCTTTTTTCTTTTACTACTGCTTACACACTTTTAAAGGAATTTATTTGCATGAGTGTTTTACCCACATGTATGTCTGTGTATCATGTGTATGCATTCTCTGCTGAGTCCAGAAGAATACATTGTGCATTTTCCATGGAGGCCAGAAGTGAACTTCAGACACTGGAATTGAAGATGGTTGTTAGCTGCCATGTGGGTGCTGGGAATTTAACCTAGGTCCTCTAGAAGAGCAACCATTGCCCTCACCTGTTAAACCATCTCTTTAGCCCACACACTTTCTTGATCTCTGTTATCTTTTATGGTTTGTGTCCTTTTAGTATACCCAAAACTAATGTTCCTAATTCATTTAGTTTTCTCTTTGGCCTCTTTTCTTTTTCTACTTCTCTTACTTTTTTTTCCTGCTAATTTCTATTTCATGTTGTGCTTCTGTGTCATCTTCTTATAACCTCCTAAATTCCCTGATGCAAATAAACTTCTTGAAGCTTCATGAGTAAAAACTGAAGGACAATTTTTATTTAGGAAATGGAAATATTAGTCTCCCACTGGCAGCCTTCAGATGAAAAACTCTCAGCTCTGTCTGCACCATGCCTGCCTGGATGCTGCCACACTCCCACCTTAATGATAATGGACTGAAACTCTGAACCTGTAAGCCAGCCCCAATTAAATGTTGTCCTTTATAAGACTTGCCTTGGGCCAGACCAGTGGCATGGGTTCTTTCCGGTCTGTCTGGGCCTGTGCCCTGAGCAGACCTTGGGCACAAACTGTGCAGCCAGTCCCACAACACCTAGAGGAAGCTCCAATCCCAGGCGCTCTAATATGCCCAGGATCCCAGGAGCTTGGTCACACTAGAATCTCAGGGTCCCAGAGGCAGCTTGACTCCTAGGAGCTTGGACACACCCAGGATCTCAGGATCTCAGGATCACAGGATCACAGAAAGAGCTTGACTTTGAAGAGTTCTAACACAACCAGGATCACAGGAAGGACAGGCTCCAGTCAGATGTAGCCAGGACAGGTACCACTAGAGATAATCAGATGGTGGGAGGCAACATAAGAACATAAGCAAAAGAAACAAAGTTTACTTGGCATCATCAGAACCCAATTTTCCCACCACAGCAAGTCCTGGATACACCATCACACTGGAAAAGCAAGATTCAGACCTAAAATCACTTCTCATGATGATGATAGAGGACTTTAAAAAGGGCATAAATAACTCCCTTATAGAAATACAGGAGAACACAGGTAAATAGCTAGAAGCCTTTAAAGAGGAAGCACAAAAATCCCTTAAAGAATTACAAGAAAACACAATCAAACCGGTGAAGGAAATGAACAAAACCATCCAGAATCTAAAAATAGAAATAGAAACAATAAAGAAATCACAAAAGGAGACAACCCTGGAGTTAGAAAACCTAGGAAAGAGATCAGGAGTTATAGATGCAAGCAGCACCAACAGAACACAAGAGATAGAAGAAAAAATCTCCGGTGCAGAAGATACCATAGAAAACATTGACACAACAATCAAAGAGAATGCAAAAAGCAAAAAGCTCCTAAAATCATCCAGGAAATCCAGAACACAATGAGAAAACCAAACCTAAGGATAATAGATATAGAAGAGAATGAAGATTCCCAACTTAAAGGGCGAGTAAATATCTTCAACAAAATTATAGAAGAAAACTTCCCTAATTTAAAGAAAGAGAGGCCCATGAACATACAAGAAGCCTACAGAACTCCAAATAGACTGGACCAGAAAAGAAATTCCTCCCGACACATAATAGTCAAAACACCAAATGCATTAAACAAAGAATTTTAAAAGCAGTCAGGGAAAATGGTCAAGTAACATATAAAGGCAGACCTATTTGAATTATACCAGACTTCTCACCAGAGACTATGAAAGCTAGAAGATCCTGGGCAAATGTCATACAGGCCCTAAAGAACACAGATGTCAGCCTATGCTATTCTACCCAGCAAAACTTTCAATTACCATAGACGGGAAAAAACAAGATATTCCATGACAAAACCAAATTTACAGAATATCTTGCCATAAAACCAGCCCTACAAAGGATAATAGATGGAAAACACCAACACAAGGAGCAAAAATACACCCTAGAAAAAGCAAGAAAGTAATCTTTTGACAAATCCACACAAATAAAATTCCACCTCTAACAACAAAAATAACAGGAAGTGACAATCACTTTTCCTTAATATCTCTTAATATGAAAATTAATACTACGAACATATCCTAATCAATTGAAATTCAAAAATGTGAGGGATTAGAAATTTGTTGGCTGTCATCCAGTGGTCTCTCTAATTTGGTAATGGAGAAATAGGTCCAATATTGTACAATCCATTTACACTTTCTGCTTGTTTGTATGTCACAGTGTCTTGCTCTGTACCACATAATGGTCTTGAAATCATGCTTCTCCTATTGCAGCCTATCTATTAGTAGGATTGTTTATTTGATGTTTTTACACTATACTATGGTTTTCAGAACAGCTTACATATTTCAAAGTTATTTATACAGCCAAAAGAAGCATAGACAATTAATTTGGGAGGTGGCTTGTAAGAGAACAACAAAGAGTGAAACTGAACGCTCTGCTTGATATTTATAATTATTGTATCAATTTTGAATAAGAGGACCTTATAAGTTACTCTTTTTGTGATATGAATGCTTTTCAAAATCATCGTAGCCAATGAACCAGAATCTTACCCTCACCTAACGTCTGTGCCACCCTCCAAGCAGAACCATTGTTCATTGAAACAGCTGATGAATGACTTCATGGATAGACCATCTTAATACACACACCACTTCTTAAATGAATGTAACCTGTTTCTGAAGGCTGAGAATGACAACAATCACTCAAGTCAAACAGCTTTGACCATAGCAGGAAATCTGTATCTAAATAATCGTGACTACAATTCATTCCTTGGCGTAGCCGAACTGTCAACTCTCAGCTTAGCTACTATGGAGGTAAAATCCCTTGGTGATGTGAGGGACACTGAAGTACAGCCTTATTACTATGAACTCCAATGTCTAAAAGTTGTTCTTATTTTGGGTTTGTACCACAGTACAAGCCAAGATTTTAAGCTCTACTAAAAATAAAACAAACAAGTAAACAAAAAGACATCTATTTATGTTCATTTAATAAAATGTCCATCATTTCTATGATTGGTATAAAAATGTATATTGTGTTGAATATAATAAAATAAATATATTTAAAAAGTAAAAAAAAATTTTTAAAATGGAATTATTTGTTTGGAGAGGGAAGTGACAAGGATTTCGCAGGAAGTGCTGTTCTGTATGATCTTATGTAACATCAGTTAACAAAGGGAAGTAAACAGTCTTAATTAAATTCACAGATAGTACTAAACAGCAAGGTGCTGGAAGGCAGAATAGCTTCTAAATTCAATAAAATAATTCATTACATTTGTGATTTTACAAAAATAACTTTAGTCATTTAGTATTAGTAAATATATTTAATGATAAATCTTAGAAACCTAGGAAAAGGTATTCATAAGGAAATATTGCAAATTTGTAATAAGTCAAAGTTATTTATTCTCATTTCATTGCCATCTCAAATATTAATGTAACTCACTCCAACCTATTTTTGCATCTTCTGTTATCAAATTGATAAAAAACTCATTGAGCATAGCAGAGTATGAATGCTGAATGTGCTTAAGCAAATATAGGAAGAATTGATTGTGGGATCATTAGGCGAGAAGCAATAAAGTGCTCACAACTGTGTTAAAGAATTCCACAGTATGTCCATTTCTCAACACACCCTCAGCTATGCCGACTGGTTCCTATATTTGTTTAATGTCAAAAGATTTCCTTGGCTCAACTAATTTCAAGAAGACACCCTTACTTCTAACCCTATTATCCCTCACTGCATTTGTTCACCTAGAGCACTTTCCTCATCTGGAAGATCTTTGAAAAATAAAGTTGTAGGGATACAGGTTTGGGGAAAGTCATGGTTGCTTTTGTATTGCTATGAGAAAACACTGTGATCAAGGCAAATCTACAAAAGAAAGCTTTGTTTTGGAGAATTAGAGTGCAGGATAGTGGCAAAAATAGCTCAAGTGCCCACATTTTAAATTGAAAGTAGAAGGCAGAGAGAGTGAACTGAGAATGCCATGAGTCTTGTGAAACCTCAAGCCTTACCACAGTAACATACCCCCTTAAAGGAGGCCATACCTTTAATCCTTCCCAAACAATTCCACCAGCTGGAAAACAAGCATACACGTATTTGAGCCTACTATTATTCAAATCACCACATTCCATCCCCTGGCCCCCATATGCTTGTAGCTATATCATAATGCAAATACTTTATTCTAACATCAAAAGTCTCCATAGCCTTTCAATCTCAACACTGCTTAAAAGTCCAAAGTCTCATCTGAGACATAAGGAAATCTCCTCATTGTAACCTCCTGGAAAGACAAAAGCAGATGACATGCTTTCAACATGCAATGACACAGAATATGCATTACTATTTCAAAAGGTGAGGAACCAGGACATAATGAGACTTCCTGTCCCCCTCACCCCCCAGCACATCTCGTGAAAGTGATGAGAATTATTCTATGTTTACTTGTATCCCTACAATGCTATTGTTTCAAAGATCTTCCTGATTAGAAAAGTTGCTCTGAGTAGTACTCAAGGTCAACAAATGCATCTGAGGATGTTAGGGTTAGAAGTAAGGGCTTCTTGAAATTAGTTGAGCCAATTGAACAAATATAGGAACCAGTTGGCACAGCTGAGTATGTGCTGAGACAAGGACATACTGTGGAATTCTTCAACACAGTTGTGAGCACTTTATTGCTTCTCATTTAATTGTCCCACCATCAACAGTTTCACTGTTCCTGCTTTGATCCTTGAGCCATCTTGGTGCAGAGAAGACCAGTAAAGGATGCTTGAGCAATATCACCCCTTGTACTAAGTCCCAAACTCTCCCACATTTCGTCAAAGGACCATACCACATGTTCAGATCTGTTATACCAATAGCCCCACTTCCTGGTACTAACTTCTGTCATAGTTATTTTTCTATTATTGTGATAAAACACCATGACCAAGACAGCTTATAAAAGAAAGCATTTACTTGGACTTACAACTTTAAGGGTTAGAGATCATAATGTCAGAGCAAAGGTATGGCAGCAAGAACAGCTGACAGCTACAAGTAGGATCTTGAGAGAAGATACAATGGAATGGAGCCAGTCTTTGAAAACTCAAAGCTTTTCCCTAGTAACATACCTTCTTTAACAAGGCCACATCCTATTGCCAAAAAATAATTTATAAAACATTAATGCCACGGAAAAATTTAAAAAATAGTTTGATCTCTGATGCAATTAAGCAACCTTCAAAGAAATTAACAGCCCTTTAGAACATTCCTGTAAATATTCTCAATTCACATGTTCTCATAAAGACTCTAAACTCGTGTGTGTGTGTATTCAACATATACATGTAGAGGGAGGGGATGATACTATGGTCTGGTTCCCTAATTGGTTCTTGACTTGTTAATAAAGAAGGCCAGGAGATAACTGTTGGTCAGAGGGGATAAATGGGACTTCTGTGTCTCAAGAGAAAAAAGACATGGGAAAGGAGGCCTAGTGGAGAGGTGGGACTTTTCTGCCATACTTTGGAATGAGGAGCACACAGCAATCATGTAAGATCTTGGGGGCCGCCAGGGCCTACAGCCAGGGACTGCAATTCCGCTGTGGGTGGTTTGCCAAAGATGTCTGGCAGGGGCTAATTGGGATAAGCCATTAGGCTTAGGGCTGAAGGAGAGATGGTAATAAATTTTTAAGGGCATGAATTTCCAAAAGAGAGATATTTGTGCCAAGCAATTGTGTTAACAGGCAAGTTTTAAAATAATAAAGCTGAGTGTGTGTGTGGAATTTTTTATCAGCAGATTCAAAAGTCTCAGGTGGGGCTGGTAATTCGACCGCTTCTGGAGCAAGGGTTTCAGGAGTAGGCTGGTGGAGTGGTCAACTCCCAGAGCAAGGCTAGTAGAGAAAGAAGCCAGGAGGCTTGGTGGAGCTAAACCAGGAGGAACAAAAGAGAGCTAGGAGGGCTGACAGCCCAGTCGAAGCTCCCAGGCTAAGGAGGTAGTGTGACTTTAAAACTACACACAACACATACATGTGTATTTTTATTCTATCTTACACTTTAGTTGATGAGTATGAATTATGATAAATGAAAGTAATTCTTAAAAAGTGACATCACACTAATGAATATTAGATTTCAAAGAAGTTAATAATGTGAAATATAGTATATGAAGCTAAAGTGTATTGTTGGGGACCTTCTTAGCTACAGGGAATCCATCTTGTATATAGCTGGATTCTAAGAAACAGCTGAATCCCTAGAAATGGTTTCTAGCCTTCTGTGTTCCGGATGAATCTAGGCCATACTATCCCACCTTATGCTTCATTGGTTAGTTTCCAGCCGGGGCCTTTCTAACAGGACCATCAAGGAAACCAACTAGGATATTTGTTATAAAGAAAACCACATGAAATACCAGGTGTGAAAGTACCCAATGTATGCATGAACTTGATTGGACTCCCCTTGGCCCTCATAATCTGAGGTTTGGTTGGTTGGTTGGTTTTTGTTTGGTGATTTATTTGTCTTAAACATTTGTTCTGTCCTGCCTGCCTGCTGACAAGGTTTGGATCCTAAACCTAGCTGTCTCTCTGATACAACAGCTTTTTGAATAAAGATACTTTTGCTGGCTTGAACCTGGTTGTCAGAATGGGTTATTCCCAAATTCTCAAACCCTAACATGCATAATGAAATACAGCAAGAGATTGTGTTCTTCCATTTAATACACACATCATTCAAATGATATCTTTTTATTGAAAGTAGTTTTTCCCCCTGGTATAAACGAGTTCCCTGTCCACTGCAGTCGCATCCCCACATCTGCCACAGCCTCTAGTCCACCGTCTCTAGTTCTGCCTGTCTCCAGCAAGCCTCTCTTGCCTCCCTCAGACAGTGTCAGTGCTCCTATACCTTCCCGTACTCCTGTCTGCTGGGTCTCTAGTTTCACTAACTTCTACTGCATGCATGCACATGTACAGCCTTACTCGGCTTTTTTCCTAATTTCACAAGACCACTTTTTAAAAGCATATTCATATGAGATCTGCTTTTTATTTTTATTATGAGTGCTATTGTTATTTTTTAGTTTTTCTGAAGATACTTCAATTTAAACATATTATCTTCTGTCCACAGCATCTCATCTTGGAACCTCTGTGGGTCTCTCATGCTCCTCAGAGCTGCTCTGCTGTCCTGCAGGTGCCTGTGGGCACTGCCACCTTGAGTAGACCACTTGGCAGGGTAACATGCAGCAGCCTGGAGCTTGGGCAAGCTCTGCACCAAATCTCACTGTCCATCCCCACAGTTGCCCTGGCTTTGAGCAATGGCAGGACTTCCGAGATGGGGAAGGGTTCATTTTCTTCTTTTTAATGTCTTTTTTTATTATTAAACTGATAAATTTTATTTTAAAATATACAACTCAGTATTGACATTTTTTTAATTCACCAAAATAATTTACAATAGTTAACTGTCTCTTAAATAAACATGATGACTTTTGAAGGTGAAAGTAATATACACTCATCCAGTTTATAAAATCTGTTTGGAACATTAAACATGATAGCAGTAGAAAAACGTCTCTTATGAAGTCCTCTATGAAAGGAAATTGTGACAGGTTCCTGATTAGTCAGAAACCAGTCAGTCTCTAAGGGAGAATACAGAGTATAACTGTGGCTTCATAGCTGCCAAACAGAATTGGGCGGCATCCCTTCTGTTTCTATTTTGTAGAACTTTTTGAAGAGTATTGGCATTAGATCTTCTCTGAAGGTCTGATAGAATTCAGCCCCAAACCCATCTGGTCCTGGGCTTTTTTTTTTTTTTTTTTTTTTTTAGACTTCCAATGGCTCCTTCTATTTTTTTTAGGGGCCATGGGACTATTTAGACAGTCCATCTGATCCTGATTTAACCTAGGTATTTGGTATCTGTCTAGAAAACTGTCTATTTCACCCAGATTTTCTTGTTTTGTTAAATATAAGCTTTTGTAGTAATATCTGATGAAATTTTGAATTTTCTCGGTTTCTGTGGTATATCTCCCTTTTCATTTCTGATTTTGATAATTTGGATTCTGTCTCTGTGCCCTCTGGTTAGTCTGGCTAAGGGTTCACCTATCTTGTTGAATTTCTCAAAGAACCAGCTCCTTATTTTGTTGATTCTTTGAATAGTTCTTTTTGTTTCTACTTGATTGATTTCAGCCCTGAGTTTGATTATTTCCTGCCATCCACTGCTCTTGGGTGTACTTGCCTCTTTCTGTTCTAGAGCTTTTAGGTGTGCTGTTAAGCTGCTAGTGTATGCTCTCTCCAGTTTCACTTTGGAGGCACTCAGACCTATGAGTTTTCCTCTTAGAACTGCTTTCACTATGTTCCATAAGTTTGGGTATGTTGTGGCTTCACTTTCATTAAATTCTAAAAAGTCTTTAATTTCTTTCTTTCTTTCTTCCTTGATCAATTTATCATTGAGTAGGGCGTTGTTCAGCTTCCATGTGTATGTGGGCTCTCTTTGTTGCTTATGTTGCTATTGAAGATCAGCCTTAGTCCATGGTAATCTGAAAGGATGCATGGGATTATTTCAATCTTGTTGTATCTGTTGAGGCCTCTTTTGTGACTCCTCATATGGTCAGTTTTGAAGAAAGTACCATCAGATGCTAGAAGAAGAGATAGATAGATAGATAGATAGATAGATAGATAGATAGATAGATAGATGATAGAGATATATTATTTTAGGATAAAATGTTCTATAGATATTTGTTAAATCCATTTAGTCCATAACTTCTGTTAGTTTCAATGTGTCTCTGTTTAGTTTCTGTTTCTATGATCTGTCCATTGATGAGAGTGGGTGTTGAATTCTCCCACTTTTATTGTGTGAGGTACAATGTGTACTTGAACTTTAGTAAAGTTTCTTTTGTGAATGTGGGTGCCCTTGCACTTGGAGCATAGAAGCTCAGAATTGAGAGATTTTCTTGGTAGATCTTTCCTTTCATGAGTACGGAGTGCTTTTCCTTATCCTTTTTGATAACTTTTGGTTGAAAGTTGATTTTATTTGATATTAGAATGGCTACTCCAGCTTATTTATTGGGAACATTCTCTTGGAAAATTGTTTTCCTGCCCTTTGCTCTGAGGTAGTGTCCATCTTTGACACTGAGGTTCATTTCCTGTATGCAGCAAAATGTTGGGTCCTGTTTTATGTATCCGTTCTGTTAGTCTATATCTTTTTATTGGGTAATTGAGGCTGTTGATGTCTAGAGATACCAAGGAATAGTGATTGTTGCTTCCTGTTATTTTTTATGTTATTTTTATTACTCTCCTGCTTTTTCTAGGGTGTAGTTTCCCTCCTTGTGTTGGCATTGCCATCCACTATCCCTTTGCAATGCTGGATTTGTGGTAAGACATTGTGTAAATTTGTTTTTGTCATGGAATATCTTGGTTTCTCCATCTATGGTAATTGAGAGTTTTGCGAGGTATAGTAGCCTGGACTGGCATTTGTGTTCTCTTAGGGTAGGCATAACATCTCCTCAGGATCTTCTAGATTTTATAGTCTCTGATGAGAAGTCTGGTGTAATTCTGATAGGTTTGCCTTTATATATTACTTGATCTTTTCCCCTTACTACTTTTAATGTTCTTTCTTTGTTTTTTGCACTTGGTGTTTTGACTATTATGTGACGGGAAGAATTTATTTTCTGGTCTAATCTATTTGTAATTCTGTAGACCTCTTGTATGTTTTGGGGGATCTCTTTCCTTAGATTAGGGAAGTTTTCTTCTGTAATTTTTTTGAGGATATTTACTGGCCCTTTAAGTTGGGTACCTTCATTCTCTTCTATATCTATTATCCTTAGGGTTGTTCTCCTCATTGTGTCCTGGATTTCCTGGATGATCTGGGTTAGAAGCTTTTTGCATTTTGCATTTTGAATGTTTTGTCGATGTTTCCTATAGCATCTTCTGCACCTGAAATTCTTCTATCTCGTATTGTGTTGGTGATGCTTGCATCAGCGATTCCTGATCTCTTTCCTAGGTTTTCTATCTCCAGAGTTGTGTCCCTTCGTGATTTTTTTTATTGTTTCTAGATCCATTTTTAGATCCTGGAATCTAAATTGTTCAATTCCTCCACCTGTTTGATTGTGTTTTCCTGTAATTTTTAAAGGGATTTTTGTATTTCCTTTTAAGGGCTTCTACCTGTTTACATGTGTTCTCCTGTATTTTTTAAGGGGGTTATTTATGTTCTTCTTAAAGTCATCTACCATCATTATGAGATGTGGTTTTAAATCAGAGTCTTGCTTTTCTGGTGTGTTGGGATATCCAGGGTTCACTATGGTGGGAGAACTAGGTTCTGAGTATGCCAAGTAGCCATGGTTTCTGTTGCTTTTTTTTTTCTTGCCCTTGCCTCTCACCATATAGTTAGTTATCTCTGGTGTTAGCTGTTCTTGCTGTTTCTGAATGTGGCTTGTCCCTCCAGCAAGTCTGTATGTCAGTACTTCTGGGAGACCACTTCTCTCTGGGAGGAATTTGGGTATGGAGCACTATGACACAGGATCAGCTCCAGGCACAGATGGAAACTGGAAGGATCCTGTCCCGGGCTGTTCCTCAGTTCCTGTGTCCTGGGGTCTCTGGGAAGGTCCCTCTGAGAGCAGAAGTGGTGGTCTTACCTATGCTCACAGGTGTGTCAGCACTGCTGGGAGACTTGCTCTCTCCTGGCAGTGGTATTTGGGTATGGAGCATTATGGAACAGGATCAGCCTGGATTAGGCTTCTGAAAGGGAAAAATTAAAGTTGTATTGTCTAATTTCATACAGCACCAGCAAATAGATAAATTAACACACTGGATGAAAAATGATCAGTTTGGGGGAAAGGTTCTAGTACAAAACAAAGCAAAAGCAAAAAAAAAAAAAAAAGAGCAGAGAAGAGGGCATTCACGCATTCACATAAGGTCATAAGCAATAGAAGCAGGCAAGCTTTCAAAGCCTTGGAGCAAGGGTTCTTTTCCTGAATTGATCCTCTTCAAAAGACCTTGTCTTAGTCAGGGTTTCTATTCCTGGACAAACATGATGACCAAGAAGCAAGTTGGGGAGGAAAGGGTTTATTCAGCTTACACTTCCATGCTGCTGTTCATCACCAAAGGAAGTCAGGACTGGAACTCAAGCAGGTCAGGAAGGAGGAGCTGATGCAGAGGCCATGGAGGGATGTTCTTTACTGGCTTGCTTCCCATGCCTTGCTCAGCCTCTTGCTCTCTTATAGAATCTAAGATTACTAGCCAAGGGATGGTCCCACCCAGAAAGGGCCCTTCCCCCTTGATCACTAATTGAGAAAATGCCCCACAGCTGGATCTCATGGAGGTACTTCCTCAACTGAAGCTCCTTTCTCTGTGATAACTCCGGCTTGTGTCAAGTTAACACACAAAACCAGCCAGTACAGACCTCCATGGTCTATACTGTCACCAGAGGCCATGTCTGTGTCTGTGATCTGCTCTGCTGCCATAGTGAGTGGATACCAAGTTGATGTTTGTGGTCCCTGATACCTCCTGAGGCTGTGTTGATATCGGAGGTCCATGCCCATCAGTGCTCTATGTTGATGCCCATCAGTGCCACTTTCAGTGAAGTGATGGGACAAAAAATTAACATAAGAATCAGTAGTCTTTCCATATACACACTGAGAAAAAGATAGGGGAAACGTAGCCTAATTGTCACAATAGCCTAAAAATATATCTAACATAAAAGATAAAGAAGCTCTACAGTGAAAACTTTAACTGTCTGAAGAAAAAAGTTACAGAAGAATAGAAGATGGAAAGACATATGCTCCCAGATGGGTGCAATTAATATTGTGAAAATAATCACACCAACAGCAATTTACAGATCCAACCCAATCCAAATTAAAATCCCCACCCGTGCCATTCTTCAGAGAAGTAGAAAAGGCATGTTTCAGTTTCACTTGGAAACACACACACAAAAAAATCAAAGGCAGCCAAGGAAATTCTGAGCAAAAAAGAATAATATTATAGACTTTTCTGTATCTGATCTTGTCATAGTGCAACAGCTACAGTAATGAAAAGAAAAAAGTATGGTACTTGCACAAAAACAGACACATAGATCAATGGAGAAGAACAAACACAGATTTCAGTTCATACAACTAAAGCAACCTGATCTTATAGCCACCAAAAATGCGCATTAGGAAAAAAACTGTATCTTTAACAAAGTGTATTGGGAAAGCTGGATGTCCACATGTAGAGGAATGAAACTATATATTATACCTCACCTTGCAAAAATCAACTAAAAATAGATAAAAAATATGAAACCTGCAACTCTGGAGCTACTAAAAGAGAAGGTAGGGTACATGTTATAATATAGTGGCCTAAGTGAGACTCAACTGGAAAAAATGAACAATGGACACTTCAATGAACCCCATGAAACTATAAAGCTCTGAAAATCAAAATAAACAAAATAGCAAAAGAAACTGTCAATGAAATGAAGATGCTGTCTACAGAATGAAAGAAAAACACCCAACAGAGAGTAAGTATTAGAATATTTAGAGAATGTGGGAGAGGGGGAGCATCAAGACACTAAACCCAGTAAAAAATGGACTATAGACTTGTACAAAGATTTCTCAATAGAAGAAGTCTGAATGCCTGATCAACACTTTATAAAGTGATTGATATCATTAGGCATCAAATTAAAACTATTTTGACTCCCCAGAAAGCAAGCAAAAGACTTATTTGGCCAATTGGGTAAATGGACACATTTAGGGGATAAGCTCATCTAAGCATTCAATGTATCTAATGTATGTGTTATAGATGTCAGGGTTTTAGCCAGAGATACACTAGAACAGTGTAAGGTATGCCAGTAAGTGAATATTTATGCAGCCAAGAGTAAACAGGGCAAAAGACCCAGGGGAGAACAGCCTGGAGCATATTGGTAGGTTGATTTTACAGAAATTAAGTTCGGAAACTATGGTTACAAATACCTTCTAGTGTTTGTGGATACTTTCTCTAGATGGGTTGAGGCTTTCCCCCACCAAGCAGGAAACAGCTATCCTGGTAGCCAAGAAGATACTAGAGGAAATTTTCCCGAGGTTCAGAGTGCCCAAGGTAATTGGATCGGACAATGGCCCTGAGTTTGTCTTTAAGGTAAGTCAGGCATTGGCAGAGATATTGAGGACTAATTGGAAGCTCCATTGTGCTTACCATCCCCAAACCTCGGGGCAGGAAGAGAGAACAAACAGAACCCTAAGAGAGACCTTAACTAAATTGTCCTTGGAGAATGGCACTGACTGGGTGGTGCTCCTTTTCCTAGCCCTGTTCTGAGCCCGGAACAGCCCCCTACCCATTTTAACCTGACGCCTTTCGAGATTCTGTTTGGTATCCCAACTCCCCTGGTGTCTACTGGGCCCTCTCTAGAGGTATCCCAACACACTGATAGGAACCTCTTCTTGAGGCTCCAAGCCTCAAGTCAATACAACATGAGATTTGGCCCAAACTGTCTGCCTTAAATGCTCCAGGAATGCCAGAGACCCCCTCACTGCTTCTAGACTGGTGACTAGCACAGATGCTGGAACGCCAGTGGAAGGGACCTTCCTGGTGCTGGTAACCACTCCCCAGCTCTCAAGGTGGACTCTATTGAAGTCTGGGTGCATGCTTCCTATGTGAAACTTGCAGACACCCTGCTTCCCAGGGACCCCGCTGGATGGTACAGAAGATGAATAATCTGCTCAAGCTAAAGATCACTCGACCTTGATCATGACTGCCTAGTGGTATCTTTGGATTCTGGTTCCTTTCCCCATCCTATGTGCCCATCTGCCAAACCTGTTATAGCACTCACTGTCTCCCTTGTGTTGGGATTGGGGGTGGCAGAGCAGCCACCGGGACTTCTGCTTTGGTCTTACAAGAGAAAAATCACGACAGTCTGAGGGCAGCCATTGATTTAGGTATAGAGAGAATAGAAACTCCCATCAGTCACCTTCAAGAATCATTGACTTCATTATCAGAAGTAGTACTACAGAATAGGAAATAGGAGGGGATTAGACTTAACTTTTCCTCTAGCAAGGAGAGCTATGTGCTACCTTATCTGAGGAGTGTTGCTTTTATTTAGACCACTCTGGAGTTGTTAAACATTCAATGGCTAAGGTGAGAGAAGGGCTAGCCAAGCAGAAGAGAGAAAAAGAACAGAGTTGGGGATGGTTCAGGTCTTGGCTTGGTTAACCACCCTCATATCCACCTTGTTACTCCTAATTGTTTTCCAGCTACTGTTGACTTTTGGACCCTGCATATTGAACAAGCTTATAGCCACCATAAAAGAAAGAATGAGCAGTACAGCTGATGGTCCTGTACCAACAATATAAGACTCTGAGGACAGGTCCTGAAGAATATGAGCTAGTATCTCAGATCATAGTTTCAGGATTGGAGCTTGTACAAGAAAAAGTGAGGGATGAGGGGCCCTTAAGTGGTTTTCCAGTCCCACACCCTCCTTACAGCTTCCCCCTACTGCCTGGGGCCAAGGCTAGGCCAGGTTCCATTCTCCACCCACAGGATCATTCTTGAGTAAAAAATTCTCAGAATGTACTGACTGATAGTCACCTGACCCTCTGGAAAGTCCCAAGAAGAGTTCAAAGGCATGCCATGCTTGCTAGCCAATAGATATAAAGGACACTATGCTAAGCTAATAAGTTTGAACCATAACCTTGCCAATGTAACCTGTGCCCCTAAAAAGTATAAAAACTGTTTGTAATAGTCATTTGTGGTCACCTTCTTTGTAACTCTCCTTGAGGGACTAATTGAAGGTCAACCCCAACATGCTGGAAAATAAACTTCTTGCTTTTGCATCGGAAAAACAAAATGAAAAACAAACAAACAAACAAACAAAAACCTCCAAAAACTATTTTGAAGTTTCTTCTCACCCTGATCGATCAGAATGGCTACCATCACAAACTCAAACAGCATAAAATGCTGTAGAGCATATAGGAAAAAGAGAGCACTTTTTTAAATTTTAAATTAAATTTAATTTAATTACATAATTCCCCTTCCCTTCAATCCTTCTCATGAGCCCTTTCCCTCCCTCATAAATCCATATTCTCCTTTTCTTTATTGTTATATATACACATATATATACTATATATGTGTATATAATACATATATAATGTATATAGAGAGTGTATGTATATATAGAGTATATATATATATATATATGTATATGTATGTATACACACACACATATATAGTTATATGATTTCAGGACTAACCATTTGGAATTGAAAAACCCAGTTGGAGGTTCATCTTTACTTCCCTTAGCTTCCTGTAGTTCATGGTTTAAAGGTGGTATTCCATAAAATTTCTCCCTCCACATTATCATTGCTATTGGTGCATTCCTGGTTCAGGTATTCACTAGGCAGCCATATTATTGGGATATTATGGATGAAACTTACCTGTAATTTCTAGAAGACACAGTCTCACAACAGGTTTCCTGGTCCTCTGTATTTTATAATTTTTCTGCATTCCCCATCCCCTTTCCATGATGTTACATTAGCCTTAATTGTAGCTGTTGTGTTGTAGTGTATCCATTGGTGCTGGGAATCTCACTATCATGAGTTCTCTGCATTTGGACCAATTGTAGTTCCCTTTAATACTCTCCATCTGTTGCAAAGAGAAGCTTCTTTGATGATGTTTGAGAGCTACACCAAGCTGTGGATATAAAGATGAGTATTAGAATGCAATTAGCAATTATGCTGGTTTAGTAAAGAAGAGGTAGTAGGCTCTCTTCTAAGATCTATTACCTCACTAGTCTGAAAAAGTTGGCTATGCTACCAGTAGTACCAGGCATGATTTACCTCCTGTTGAGAGGTCATAAATCCAATTAGACCTATAAAAAACCAATAGCTGTTGTTCCCTCCAAGATATGAGTGCCTGTATTACACCCTTAGGGATATCTTGCTATGGGAGTCATTGTAGTTCATAGATGTCACAGCTATGAAGAGCTATTGGTTGCTTTGCTTTATGAAAGACCTCTTACTCACCTGTTATGGAAAAAGAATGACATAGGAAGAAATACTATAATGATTAAAAAATCAGCCAGACATAGTGACACATTCCTATAATCCCAAGTCTCAGGAAACTGGGAGAGGATGATTGTAAATTCTCAGGTCAGGCTAGGCTACATAGAAAGATCTTATCTCAATAACAAAAAGAAATGCCAAAGCCATCTTCCTGTTCAACTCAGAAGTCTAAGTATTTATCAAATGATACACGTCAGTTTTTTTATGTTCACCCAGAAACCTCCAATCTTCCTTCTTATGTGACAAGAAGGCAATTTCTGGGCTCTTACAGTCAAGCTTTTCTGAAGCTTTATAGAACCATTTCCTGAGAGCACATTTGATTTCATATTTAAATATTTTCCAATTTTATATGTCATATTTAAAAAGAATATAAGACAAAATTCCAGTATTAATTGCAATTCAACTGTACACTTAATAGCATGAAATAAACTGTGTCTCTTCAACTAAAATTTGCATATATACTGTAGGTATACCTATATTCAAAATAGATTTAAGGTGATGTTGTAGACCAATATACCCTAAACTTACTTTCTTGAAATAAACGTAAGTGGAGATATACAGTCAGACTTCCATATTTATAGGTTATTGATCTATATATTTAACCAACTGTAAATTGAAAATATTTTAAAATTTTATCTAGGTTAAATGTGAAGAATGAATTTTTTATTCCCTGCACATTATAGTATAATAAGTCTTTATGTAGCACAATAATGAATAGAGTTTTACATATATTCTTGAAAAAATGCAAAGTATATGGAAGTATTGCATATACATTATTTTATATTGTTCATGAATTTTTATATTCATAGGGATATTGGAATCGATCTTTATGAATTTTGAGAGATTACTATATAAACATCTTAATACATACATTTCCTTTTGTTTTGCACTGTAGGGGGTGGTTCTGATGCTTTGGTCAGGAGTTTGCATGGGAGCACTGATGGTCTTGTTCCCCAATTGGTTCTTGATCAATCAGTAAAGCTGCCAGTGACCAAGCTGGGCAGTGGTGGCGCATGCCTTTAATCCCAGCACTTGGGAGGCAGACGCAGGTGGATTTCTGAGTTCAAGACAGGGCTACACAGAGAAACCCTGTCTTGAAAAAACAAACAAACAAACAAACAAGCAAACGAACAAAAAAAGATGCCAGTGGCCAATGGCTGGGCGGAAGAGTCAGGACTTCCAGGTTTCCACAGGCAGGCTAGAAGACATAGGAAGAAGAAAGGAATTCACCATGCCTCAGAAGGAGAGTCACCAGCCATGTGAGATCTCAGGTGGAGTGGCCATTGGTTGCTTCCCCAGGCAGGAGATTAGAAATGTAATTAAGCTAAGGGCAGATTTAGAGTGTTGAGCAAGGAGTAAAGAAAAGGCTGTGGAAAGCTTAGAAGACACCAGCTACTGAGCTGTAAGGCAGGTTAAAAATGAGCTCTGTGTGTGTGTGTGTGTGTGTGTGTGTGTGTGTGTGTGTGTGTGTCTGTGTGTGTGTGTGTGTGCACATGTGTGTGTGCGCATGTGTGTCTTTCATCCATGGATCCAAGGGAAACCAGGGTTTTTAGCTCGATTCCCTGAAGCTTAAAGAGAGGTAGTAGAAAAAACATGGTACATTGCATCAATATTTTGTTTTTATTTAAAAATATACTAATGTCTAATTAATATCAGTGAAGAATACAAAATGTGTTATTATTAAAACTTAGGTGTAAAACCACAAGAATTTAGTGAGTGGTAACCATCACTTGTGTGGATACAGCTGCATATAATGCCCTTAGGGTCTGGCATAGGTAGTACTTGGTAGAGTTAGAAGTTGGTGAAAAACATTCAGCTGAAAAGCCAAAGAAAAGCCAAAGAAGGAGCAGTCTCTTCAGGTGCTTATGCTGCGCTAAAATATGAATTTAGTTTCAGTGACTAATCTATTTCTCCACATGGTTCCATGATCTGTTCTTGTTATAAATATATCTTAACTTTAGTATGCATCATACTAAACTGTCATTCATGCATCCATTCATTCCACAACTCTTTATTACATATATGATATAAGATAGTATTTTATTGCTTTATCACAAAGTATTGCTAATATTGCAGGATAAAAGAATGCACATTTATAAACTCAAAAGAGTTTGTACTTAATTCTGTGCTCTAGGTCTTAGCTGGCTGAAATGTATTCACTGACTTTACTATTGGAGGCTCCGTTTCTTACCTAAGCTTGTTTATATGTTTGCAGAATCCACTTGTCATTGTAGGACTAAAATCCCTGATGCCTTACTGCTCATACACTGGGGGCTGTTTTTAGCTCTTGTCTACTGCTCTCTGCTCCACAGGGCCATATTTACAATGTAGCTGCTGCTTTCCATTAGGTAGTCAGTAATTGGCTTTGTGGTATCTTTTTACAATTATCACATAAAACTGAGTTTTTACAGATCTCTGTGATGATGTCAGACCTACGTTGATGATCTAATCATAAGGTTAATTATTTCAGACATTAATTATATCTATAAAATACCATTACATCAATATATAAATTAGCATTTGTGCAAGTCGGAGGAAGTATGAATGAATACATAAGAAGCAGGGAATCTTGAAGAACCATTTTGTAATTCTGACTTAAAAATCTGGATTTTTGCAATGTGTCCCAACACTCAAGATACAGTGAAAAGAAAAAAAAAAAAAAAAGGAAAAAGACATAAATTCCCACCTATATGGAGCATACTTTCTAGAAAGTTGAATTAAAACACATTTGTGCCATTTTTTTCCAGCATCCTATTTTGGGTGTTTGAGTCATTATAACAGACCATACATGTTTTACATTTCTTATTTCTTGTTAGCATTCAATTAACTTTATTTTTTAACATATGACATTTTTTTCTGTTTGTGTTTATAATGTGTCTTTCGCAAAAATGCCTACACTGAGAATTTCTTATTTTAGATTCACAGAATTTCAGGATTGGTAGCAGAGAGGGAAATTAAAGGTTATTTCATGATTTATTAGCATTTACGGGAAAGGAAGTTGAGTCTCGTACTTAGTAAAATACCAGGGTGCTAGTCTAGTTCTTTTAGATATATTGACTTCTCAAGTGATAACAGATGTGGCCATCTCTAACGAGTGCCTTTCTTGAAATAGAGCAGAAACTTAAATAGCAGGAATGGGCAGGATACCAAGAAAACGGACTAATCAGGCAGATGGTGCTGTTCTGTGGAAAGTCTGAGTAAATCCTAACTGAGCAGTGAGCTGAATAGGCCCCTGGAGCATGGGGAACTCGGCCTGCTTTCTTTTAATGCCTCTTTATATTACAATAAACCACCAGGTCAACATACAGATCTTTCTGTAGGTTATATTATAAAATTGTGTTGTCTCCTTTGTTATAATATTACCTTTTCACAAAAGCGAGCTTTTGCCTAAAACCTAACGTTTTCATAATTAAGATGTCATAATAGATTTTCTTTTTCCTTCCAATACATTTTTGAGTCTCTGCCATACTTTTGACATCTATTACACCTAACAGCATTTAATCATTTTGATGTGGATTATTTTTAAATTTATTATAAATCGGTGTATAAATAACATGGTTCTGCCTATATAAAAATAAAAATCATGGTTAACTAAAATGTATTTGGTAAAGAATGGAATTTTGCATGAAACACAGGCAAAAAAAAAAATACTAACAGGAAACCAGAAATGGAATAAAAACACAAAAGGTATCTCTGGCACAGTGCCCTGGAAGTCAGCAGCCATGGCCAAGAGCATGAGGTAATGTCAGAAATAAGAAAACACTCTGGACTGGATTTTTGGCACTCTGACTCTAAGATCATTAGTGTTTGTGTAAAATACGGTCTATACAGTGGTTATAAAGATGTGTGTTGAATACTTTATCTTACCTCTATCTCACTATCCTCTGGTAGGACACAACAATAAATGTGCGTCCTAGGGAAATTAGGTTCCTGGAATTCATGCAGTTACTAAATGGCAAAGAAGCCTCCACAACTGGCTTATCTTTTTCTTTTAACCAAAGACACTATGGATGAATATTAGAGGTCAGAAGAGCGTAATAGCTGACTTAGTAAAAATTGAATTTGTTTTCATTCATTATCTTAGTATATATGCACCCTGCCATCTGGATATATTCTTACCTCAGCAAACCACTCCTGCTTTGCAAGGCAATGCTTTGGTGTTAGCATTATTACATACCCACCTCACCCCCAAATCCTTGTTTTCAGTGTCTTTTGAAATATTGTGATGAATTTGCATCATTTTGTAAAAAATTTCCTAGTTTTGTTTTTCCTGAATCAAGTGAAAGAAATCAAAATATATAACTATGAAACAATGAATGCTTTACAAAGGAGCGCCATTCATAATAAATTCATGATGCTAAAAATGCCTTCCTTAAACATTGAAGTAAAGCTACAAGAGATAGGAGGAGTACCTTGCAAAGGCGATTAAAAGGACACAAGTCTGGGGGATGCACTGTCGTCTGCTCTCCTTTATTTGTCAAAGAGAGTAGCTGTGATAAGACAAGAAGAAAGGATGAAAGGAAGGAAAAGAGGGAGGGAGAGAGGGAGGGAGGGAGGGAGGGAGGGAGGAAGGAAGGAAGGAAGGAAGGAAGGAAGGAAGGAAACAAGCAAAAAATAAATAAAAACCCTCCCACAGTTGTTTTCTGTGAGTCTTCCTTCTGTCACAAAATGAGAGCTGTGGGGAGATGGCTCAGTTTAGGAAAGTGTTTGCTGTGTAAGCATAAGAATGGGAGTTGACAGCACTTGGCAGGCAGAGGCAGGCAGATCTCTGTGTTCCAGGCCAGCCTGGTCTACAGAGTGAGTTCCAGGACAGCCAGGGCTACACAGAGAAACCCTGTCTCGAAAAAAAGAAAGAAAGAAAGAAAGAAAGAAAGAAAGAAAGAAAGAAAGAAAGAAAGAAAGAAAGAAAGAGAAGGAAGAGAAGGAAGGAAGGAAGGAAGGAAGGAAGAAAGAAAGAAAGAAAGAAAGAAAGAAAGAAAGAAAGAAAGAAAGAAAGAAAGAAAGGGAGCCGAGATACCTAACATCTATGAAAAAAAGTCAGGTGCAGTGTATACCCATATAACTCCAGTACTGAGGAGGGACAAACAGGTGGATGCCCTGAAGTACCCGGAGTGTCAATACAGTGCATTGTAGCATGGATAATTGCTGAGTTCTAATGTCAGTGAGAATCATCGTTTCAAAAGACAAAAGTAAAGTGGAGAGACTGAGAAAGATACCAGACATTTACCTCTGGCCTATATATTCACATGTACATACGTGTACATACACACAAACATACAGATTATACTTTTGGAAGTATAAGTGGGAGTTAATGGAATGTGTTATTAAATATTTGAATATTGATAATGTATTATATCATATGATGCATACTTCCTCCTACAGAACAAAGAATCTGATACTGTATATACATACATATACATACATACATACATACATATTCCAACACATATAATCATACACACACACACACACACACACACACATATATAATATAAGGAAGTCTTTGATCTGGCCTAACACTTCTTTCTTATTTTTTTAAAATAATTTTTGAATAAACTTCTAAATGATACGCAGCATTCCTTACAGTTAAGGTATAGCCATAAGTCTGAATGTAGACAATGAAACATTAGAGAAAGTAGTGCTGGTTGCTTCTAGAAGAGGTGTATATGACTTTTTGTGATCCTTGTCCTTCTGGATGCTGGATGTTGATTCTCAAGCTGTTCCTGGTAGGCATGGACCCTTTCAGTTATATCACCCTGTTGATGCATGAAAGAAATTTCCAATGTATTTTGAGTGAAATTATTACAGTAGTTTAGGCTACCTTAACAAAGAATACACCTCTAGTGGGTATTCTTGATTGTCATCTTGACTACATCTGGAATTATGTAAATCTCAAACTGAGCACAACTGTGAGGGTTTTCGTTTTTTTAATTAAATCATTTGAAGTGGGAAGATAGACTTTTATTCAGATCTTTTGAGTTGAGAAGATCCACCTTTAATCTGGTCCACACTTTCTGCCAGCAGCCTATATATGTCATCTTTATAAGATGAAATTTAAGGTCATTTTTTCTTATGCTTCAATTGTGTTAAGATAGCAAGGCCTTGCTGTAGTAGGAAAGCTGTTCTCTGAGGGTGTTATATTGCTCTGGCTTTTGACGATTATGTTCTTATGCTGGCCTGTGGACATCTGGTTGTCCCTGGATGTTTCAGTTGTAGCAATTATTGGTAGGGAGCCTAAACTTGATGATTCTAGTTTGGCAGGCCTCTGGTGGGTGTCTTTGGGCAGGACAATGGAACTCAGGGGTGGTGCAAGCCTCCCAGCAGTTGGGTGTGCACTGTGAATACTGGACAGAAGGAGATTGAGTTGGGGAACTCAGGTAGAGTTTTGGTTGGACACGAAGGTCCTGGGTTCAGCAAGCTGCTCAGGGGAGCTAGGTGTGGCCCACATGATAAATCTTGAATAATAATTTTACCCTTTAAATTTATCGTTTGTTTTTTTTTTTTTTGCATCAAACTTGGAACAAAAACATCTGACTAAGTTCACCTGAAGTTACAAAGACTCTCAGATCAGATTTTAAAAGCCAATGCTAATTGCTAAAAGGGTCATTCCATGGCAATGACAATGTCACCATGGGCCATCAATATCTGTTCTCTTTTGAGTATACAACTAAATACCTCTATAAGTCTCTTATTGGTACTATGTGACCAAATTTTAGGTTAAAAAAAAAAGTCTATGTGACATTTCTAGGTTCTGGTAAGCTACCTCTTTAAATGCCTTATCTCTCTGTTCCTCTTTCTATTCTGCCGTGACTTTGTGATTTGAGGATGGAGATGGGTACCCTATACTCTTATAGACTTTCCATTAATTTCCTTATGGATTGTAGTAGGATTTTTTTTAATAGTTATTCCATCTCTGACTCATTATTGTGTATTAGATGGTGTGGGTATGTGTTTAAGAATGATGGTAAACCTAAGATATGCCTTTACATTATAGAATAATATTTCAGGGAAATGCAGTATTTCATTCAAGTATTAGAGAAAGCACACCAAAGCTTATCTTGATCTTTAAACTTTAAACTAGTAGCATTGTCTGGGAAGACTCATCTCACTAAGTGAGAAGTATATTTTCCAAGGAGAAATGATACCAAAAGTTCTCTAATTGTTTATGAACTCATTAACATACATTATTTCAAAATACAATGAAACCAAAATAAAGTATTATTTAATTTAAATTTTTTAAAAATTTGAGTTTGGTTTTTATTCTACAACCCAGACTGGCCTTGTAACAGAATTTTCCCTGTCCAATTAATTTAATTATTAAAACAACAAGAAGCATGTGATTGAATAGGAAAAAGAGAGGTGGAGCTAAGAGTTGCAGAGATGGGGAGCAAAAGACAGAGGAGGAGGAAAATGGAGGACGAACAGGACGATTCAGATTCCGTGTGGCTTTACATAGCCACAGGTAGATAAAGTATCATATAGGGAGAGAATAACCCGGATAACTTGTCTTATCTATGTGGGCAGCTTATATCATTATCAATTGGCTCTGAAATCATTTTGTGGGCATCTTGTGAGTTGAGAATATATATATATATATATATATATATATATATATATATATATATTACTGTTTAATTATAAACTTCTAGAGTTTTGATTTTATTAGGTTACTGGGAATTGTGACAGCTTATTGCAAGGTAGGCGGTCATTGCATGGGTCTGGCATGGCAGCAACCCGCCAAGGGAACTTGGTGAATTGGGTGGAGATGACTCAGGAACTCTGAGACAGAGACTATGCCAGGATGAGAAAACCCATTAGAGCCATGTGGCCCGCTATTGTCCTGTGTAGCACAGGAACTTGCCTATTGTTTAATGCTTCCAGCAACATGGCCCCACATTTGGGTTTCCCAGTGCTGTGATTATTATGTACCACAGTGACTGCCTTATTTTAAAGTTTTATAAAACAAAAACAAAAACAAAAGACTTAAAAGCAAGCTCAAATAATATTAATTCAATAAGAATGTAAATTTCACTCATTACCTAAGAGGAATAAGCTCATGTCTGAAGAGATGACATCAGAGAAATTGAATTCATAGATAAAAATCCACCAGAAATACAGGTAGAAAATCCAAAAAATTTTATATAGATTTTCCAGTGCTTCAAAACAGGTAAAAATGTAATTGACTCCAACTCAATTCTTCAAGGAATTATAAAGGGCAATCGGCAGATTCATCTGGAATAACAAAAAACCTAGGATAGCAAAAACTCTTCTCAAGGATAAAAGAACCTCTGGTGGAATCACCATGCCTGACCTAAAGCTGTACTACAGAGCAATTGTGATAAAAACTGCATGGCACTGGTATAGCGACAGACAAGTAGACCAATGGCATAGAATTGAAGACCCAGAAATGAACCCACACACCTATGGTCACTTGATCTTTGACAAGGGAGCTAAAACCATCCAGTGGAAAAAAGACAGCATTTTCAACAAATGGTGCTGGCACAACTGGTTGTTATCATGTAGAAGAATGCCAATTGATCCATTCCTAACTCCTTGTACTAAGGTCAAATCAAAGTGGATCAAGGAACTTCACATAAAACCAGAGACACGGAAACTTATAGAGGAGAAAGTAGGGAAAAGCCTCAAAGATATGGGTACAGGGGAAAAATTCCTGAATAGAACAGCAATGGCTTGTGCTGTAAGATCGAGAATCGACAAATGGGAACTCATAAAGTTGCAAAGCTTCTGCAAAGCAAAAGACACCGTCAATAAGACAAAAAGACCACCAACAGATTGGGAAAGGATCTTTACCTATCCTAAATCAGATAGGGGACTAATATCCAATATATATAAAGAACTCAGGAAGGTGGACTCCAGAAAAATCAAATAACCCCATTAAAAATGGGGCTCAGAGCTAAACAAAGAATTCTCAGCTGAGGAATACCGAATGGCTGAGAAGCACCTGAAAAAATGTTAAACATCCTTAATCATCAGGGAAATGCATATCAAAACAACCCTGAGATTCCATCTCACACCAGTCAGAATGGCTAAGATCAAAAATTCAGGTGACAGCAGATGCTGGCGAGGATGTGGAGAAAGAGGAACACTCCTTCACTGTTGGTGGGATTGCGAGCTTGTACAACCACTCTGGAAATCAGTCTGGCGGTTCCTTAGAAAATTGGACATAGTACTACTGGAGGATCCCGCAATACCTCTCCTGGGCATATATCCAGAAGATGTCTCAACCGGTAAGAAGGACACATGCTCCACTATGTTCATAGCAGCCTTATTTATAATAGCCAGAAGCTGGAAAGACCCCAGATGCCCCTCAACAGAGGAATGGATACAGAAAATGTGGTACATTTACACAATGGATTATTACTCAGCTATTAAAAACAATGAATTTATGAAATTCCTAGGCAAATGGATGGACCTGGAGGGCATCATTCTGAGTGAGGTAACCCAATCACAAAGGAACTCACACAATATGTACTCACTGATAAGTGGATATTAGCCCAGAAACTTAGGATACCCAAGATATAAGATACAATTTGCTAAACGCATGAAACTCAAGAAGAACGAAGACCAAAGTGTGGACACTTTGCCCCTTTTTAGAATTGGGAACAAAACACCCATGGAAGGAGTTACACAGACAAAGTTTGGAGCTGTGAAGAAAGGATGGACCATCTAGAAACTGCCATATCCAGGGATCCATTCCATAATCAGCTTCCAAATGATGACACCATTGCCCACACTAGCAAGATTTTGCTGAAAGGACCCAGATATAGCTGTCTCTTGTGAGACTATGCCAGGGCCTAGCAAACACAGAAGTGGATGCTCACAGTCAGCTATTGGATGGATCACAGGGCCCCCAATGGAGGAACTAGAGAAAGTACCCAAGGAGCTAAAGGGATCTGCAACCCTATAGGTGGAACAACAATATGAACTAACCAGTACCCCCGGAGCTCGTGTCTCTAGCTGTATAGGAATCATAAAATGGCCTAGTCAGCCATCACTGGAAAGAGAGGCCAATTGGTAGAGCAAACTTTATATGCCCCAGTACAGGGGAATGCCAGGGCCAAGAAGTGGGAGTGGGTGGGTGGGAGAGTGGGTGGGGGAGCATGTGGGGGACTTTTGGGATAGCATTGGAAATGCAAATGAAATAAATACCCAATTAAAAAAAAAGAAAATGTAATTGAACATACACTAAAAGAAATAGAATAAGATGGTTAAACAAAGTTTCTACATGTAAGAAAGCAAGCAAGAAAACAAATGCACAGCAGATGTGTATATCAGCTGCTAGCTACACTAACATGATGTTGGAATATTATCCTAGGAAGTGTATGACTTTCTTTCACCAATACTGTTCTGTTACATATTCACAGTCTAAAGCTATGTTCATTGATGTGTTTTATGTCAGGAATAAATTAACAGGCATATAAAAGCCTCAGAGACAGAAACAGACTCACCTCATATAATGGGAACTTGGTGTATTACAAGTTGGGCATTTTAAGTTAGAGATAAAGCACACACACACACACACACACACACACACACACACACACACACACACGGACAGATACACGGACAGATACACGGACAGACACATGGACAGACACTCGGACAGACACACAAACACAGACACACACACGGACACACACACACACACACCAACACAGACACACACACACACAACCACAAATAACGCTGGAACAATTGAACAGCCATATGATAAAAACAAAGAATAAAGCAAATTTCTATCTTATACTGATTACAATACTATATTCCTAATGAATAAAACTTATGTGTAAAGAGCAAAACTCTAGAAATGTAAGAGAAAGTTAAGAAAACTAACTACTATAGGATAGAGAAATACTCCCTCTCTTCTCCCTCCTTTCATTCCAACTAAGCTATACTTTCAGCCAGTAAAGATTTCTTATTCCAGACACAACAGCATAAACTATTGCTTAGATTTCTTACAATAAAAAGTAAGATGTACATTACTTAAGATAATACTTTAGATTCACCTGCAAGTGTGAACTAGATCTATACACATTGACATAGCTCATTTTCAAATATATATTTTTAATTCAGAAGAATATTAGTACAAAGATGATACACTATATAAATTCAAGTGCATATAAATATAAATGGGTGAGTATAAAATCACAGTCACAAAAAAAAGAAGTAACCAAAAGCAATTTTATGTAGTAGTTTTATTTTTCCTGAATTGTGACTCAACCTGTCACATGAAGCCAGATGTGGAATTTTCCACTGTAATTCCATGTTGGTGTACATGAATAAGTAAGTGATAACCAAGTCATGGTAGAAGATATACCTTGGTTGTATTTTTTTTTTAATATAATGTGGAGGACTGAAACCAGGGCTATTCTCCTGTTGGATAATCACTCTCCCTCGAGTTATGCCCTGAACTTCTGACTTGTAAATCTACTCATAGTATTCCTAAGTCTATTTCAAAATGAAGAAAAATTGTCAACATATCAGAAGTGTTACCAAGTCTTGCTTCTCTGTCTACAATTTACGAAGAAATGAAGAGATAATTAGAAGAAAACCTTGAGAATAAAAAAACTCCTTCAAAAATTTTCAAGATCCCAGCTGGAAGCTGTTTTCTCTTTTGGGCTTCAAAATGAATTGATTTCTAGAAAAAAAAATGAACATCTGAAAATGTTATATCAAATGCTGTTGAAGTTAAAGTACACCTGACAGAGGTCTGTATGTAAGTAATAAGAAGGATATCATAAAATAGAGCAACCATGGGCTTGTGAGTCTTGCTCAGAAATTTAGTAAAATAAAGCAATCGAGGGGCTGGAGAGATGGCTTGGCAATCAACGAGGACTGATTACTCTTCCAGAGGACCTAGGTTTAATTCCGAGCACTTACATGGCAGCTCACAGCTCTCTGAAACTCCAGTTCTAGGATCCAGCACCCTCACACAGACAAACATGTAGGCAAAACTCCAATGCACATAGGAATAAATAATCTTTTTCAAAAGTAAGTTTTTTAAAAAAACAATAAAATATGGTTAACAGTCAAATATAGAGTTAAAGTTAAGCAATGCTAATATTATTTGTCATTGATACCTATCAATATCAATGGTCTCAATTCATGAATAAAAAGCTACAGGCTAACTGAATGGATGCGAACATAGGATCCATCCTTCTGCTAAATTCAAGAAACACATTTCAACATCAAGCTTGGACATTACCTCAAGGTAAAGGATTCTTAGTTATGGATTCATAGTTGTGAAGAGATACCTGAACAAGGCCAGTTTTATAAAGGAAAGCATTTAACTGAGTCTGGCTTACAGTCAACCTGTTATCATCATGGTGGGAAGCGTGGCAATATCCAGACAAACATGGTGCTGGAAGAGCTAAGAGTTCTACATCTTGATCCAAAATCAACCTAGGAGACTTTCTTCTGCAGGCATCCAGGAGGAGAACCTCTCTTATATTAGCTCCTATACTAGGAGCCCTCAAAGGCTGCCTACACTGTGACATACTACCTCCAACAATCCATACCTTTTCCAACAAGGCCACACCTCCTCCTTCTAGTGCCACTTCCTATGGGCCATGCATATTCAAATCACCACATATTCCAAGCAAATGGACCTAAGAAACAATCTCTTGTAGCCATTTAATAACTAACAAAAAGAGAAGTGTCCTTATTAAAAAAATATATCCATCAAGATGACATTCCATTTCTTAACATCTATTCTCCAAACACAAGGTCACCCAAATTTGTAAAATGCATATAACTACAGCTTAAATTACAATTTGACCCTCACTGATTGTCGATAACTTTAAAACCACACTCTTACCAATGTACAGATCATCTAGACAACATCTAAACAGAGAAACAATCAGATAATAGATATTATAAAGCAAGTTTGCATAACAGATATTTACAGACTAATTAACCCAAATAAATAAAATATACCTTCTCTACAACTCATGAAACTTCCCAAACTAACCACATACTTGAACACAAAGCAAGTCTCAACAGATACAAGAAAATTGAAATAACTCTGTGGATCCTATCAGACAATTGTGTATTAAAGCTAGATAGCAACAGCAACAGAAACAACAAAAAACTTATAAAACTGAAAAATTCTCTACTGAATTAAAAATTGACCAAGACAGAAATAAGAAAGAAATTAAAGATGCTGTAGAATTCAATGAAAATAAATACACAGAATAAACAAATGTATGGGACTCAATATGTAAGATGCTAAAAGAAAAATTCATATCATTAAGTGCCTACATAAAAAACTTAGTGAGATTTTATGCTAGTAATTTAACAGCACACCTGAAACCTGTTGATTTCTCAAAGAACCAATTCTGTTTCATTGTTGTGCTGTTCTCTTTGTTTCTATTTTAGAGATTTTAGCCTTCTGTAGAGATTGTTTCTTGCCATCTACTACTCTTGGGTGTGCTTATTTTTTTTAGTGAATCCCATTTTTTGTTGTTGTTTCTGTAGTTTATTTAGACAGGAACAAGTCTGGGTCAGTGTTTTTGACTGTGGGATGACAACCCCACCCCTCCACTTAATGGAGGTGTTTTCTGAAGGTGGACTTTACAAGTTCCCTCTCCGCACTGTTGGGCATTTCATCTAAGGTCCTTCCCTTTGAGTTCCAAGAGTCTCTCATCTTCCAGATCTCTGGTACATTCTAGGGGTTACCATACTTCCCACCCCCTGAGATTGACAGTTTCCATTCTTTCTGTTGGCCCTCAGAGCTTCTTTCCTATTCTCCTGCCCCCACCCTGCACTACCTGATCATGTTCTCACTTTCTCCTCCACCTCCCCTCTCTCACCCAGGTCCCTCCATTTCTCTGCCTCCCATGATTGTTTTCTTCTCTCTCCCAAGTAGGACTGAAGCATCCTCACTTGGGCCCTTTGGCTTGTTAACCTTCCTGAGTTCTGTGGATTGTATCCTGGATATTAAGTACTTCTTTTGGCTAATATCCACTTATTAGTGAGTACATAGCATGCATGTCCTTTTGTGTATGAGTCAACTCACTCAGGATGATATTTTCTAGTGCCATCAAGTTGCCTGCAAAAGTTATGATATCCTTGTTTTTGATAGCTGAATAGTATTACATGTGTAAGCGAAACACATATTCTGTATCTTTTCTTCTGTCGTGGGACATCTGGTTTGTTTCTAGTTTCAGGCTACCACAGATAATGATGTTATGAACATAGTGGAGCACATGCCCCTGTGGTATGGTGTGGCATATTTTAGGTATATGGCCAAAAGAGTATATAGCTGGGTCTTCAGGTAGATCTATTTCCAGTTTTCTGAGGAACCTCCAGATTGATTTTCAGAGTGCTTGTACCAGTTTGCAATCCCACCAGCAATGGAGGAGTGTTCCTCTTTGTCCACATCCTTGCCCATACCTGTCACCTGAGTTTTTGATCTTAGCCACTCTCATTGGTGTTAAGTGGAATCTCAGGGTTGTTTGATTTACATTTCCTTGATCACTAAAGACTTTGAAAATTTCTTTAAGGGCTTCTCAGCCATTTGAGATTCCTCCTTTGTAAATTCTCTGTTTAGCTGTATAACACATTTTTTTTTTATTGGGTTGTTTGGTTCTTTTGGAGGTTAGCTTCTTGGCTTCTTTATATATTTTGAATATTAGCCCTCTATTGGATATGGGATTAGGGAATATTTTTTTCCCAGACTGTAGATTGCCTTTTTGTCCTATTGACTATGTCTTTTGCCTTACAGAAGCCTTTCAGTTTCATGAGGTCCCATTTATCAAATATTTGTCATAGAGTCTGAGCCATCGGAGTTCTGTTTAGGAAATCTGCCCCCTACCTGCTGTGCCACTTTCCCTGTATCTATTCAATATAGTACTTGAAATTCTAGCTAGAGAATATGTCAACAAAAGGAGATCAAGGGTTTACAAATTGGCAAAGACAAACTCAAGGCACCACTATTTGCAGATGATATGATAGTATACAGAAGCGACCCCAAAAATTCTACCAGAGAACTTCTATAGGTGATAAAAACTTCAGCAAAATGGCTGGATATAAAATTAACTCAAACAAATCAGTAGCCTTCCTTTTTATAAATGATAAATGGGCTGAGAAAGAACATAGGGAAATAACACACTTTACAATAGTTACAAATAATATAAAATTTCTTGGGATAACTCTATTCAAACAAGTAAAAGATCTGTATGACAAGAACTTCAAGGTTCTCAAGAAGGAAATTGAAGAAGAACTCAGAAAATGGAGAGATCTCCCATGCTCATGGATTGGTAAGATTAATATAGTAAAAATGGCCATCCTACCAAAAACAATCTACAGATTCAATGCAATCCCCATCAAAACTCCAACACAATTCTTCAAAGACATGGAAAGAGCAATTCTAAATTTTATATGGAAAAACAAACAAACAAACAAACAAACAAAAAGCCAGGATAGTGAAACCAATTCTTTTTTTTTTTTCCATTTTTTATTAGGTATTTAACTCATTTACATTTCCAATGCTATACCAAAAGTCCCCCATATCCACCCACCCCCACTCCCCTGCCCACCCACTCCCCCTTTTTGGCCCTGGTGTTACCCTGTACTGGGGCATATAAAGTTTGCAAGTCCAATGGGCCTCTCTTTCCAGTGATGGCCGACTAGGCCATCTTTTGATATATATGCAGCTAGAGTCAAGAGCTCCGGGGTACTGGTTAGTTCATAATGTTGTTCCACCTATAGGGTTGCAGATCCCTTTAGCTCCTTGGCTACTTTCTCTAGCTCCTCCATTGGGAGCCCTATGATCCATCCATTAGCTGACTGTGAGCATCCACTTCTGTGTTTGCTAGGCCCCGGCATAGTCTCACAAGAGACAGCTACATCTGGGTCCTTTCAATAAAATCTTGCTAGTGTATGCAATGGTGTCAGCATTTGGATGCTGATTATGGGGTGGATCCCTGGATATGGCAGTCTCTACATGGTCCATCCTTTCATCTCAGCTCCAAACTTTGTCTCTGTAACTCCTTCCATGGGTGTTTTGTTCCCAAATCTAAGGAGGGGCATAGTGTCCACACTTCAGTCTTCATTCTTCTTGAGTTTCATGTGTTTAGCAAATTATATCTTATATCTTGGGTATCCTAGGTTTGGGGCTAATATCCACTTATCAGTGAGTACATATTGTGTGAGTTTCTTTGTAAATGTGTTACCTCACTCAGGATGATGCCCTCCAGGTCCATCCATTTGGCTAGGAATTTCATAAATTCATTCTTTTTAATAGCTGAGTAGTACTCCATTGTGTAGATGTACCACATTTTCTGTATCCATTCCTCTGTTGAGGGGCATCTAGGTTTTTTCCAGCTTCTGGCTATTATAAATAAGGCTCCTATGAACATAGTGGAGCATGTGTCCTTCTTACCAGTTGGGGCATCTTCTGGATATATGCCCAGGAGAGGTATTGCTGGATCCTCCGGTAGTACTATGTCCAATTTTCTGAGGAACCGCCAGACTGATTTCCAGAGTGGTTGTACAAGCCTGCACTCCCACCAACAATGGAGGAGTGTTCCTCTTTCTCCACATCCACGCCAGCATCTGCTGTCACCTGAATTTTTGATCTTAGCCATTCTGACTGGTGTGAGGTGGAATCTCAGGGTTGTTTTGATTTGCATTTCCCTGATGATTAAGGATGTTGAACATTTTTTCAGGTGCTTCTCTGCCATTCGGTATTCCTCAGGTGAGAATTCTTTGTTCAGTTCTGAGCCCCATTTTTTAATGGGGTTATTTGATTTTCTGAAGTCCACCTTCTTGAGTTCTTTATATATGTTGGATATTAGTCCCCTATCTGATTTAGGATAGGTAAAGATCCTTTCCCAATCTGTTGGTGGTCTTTTTGTCTTATTGACGGTGTCTTTTGCCTTGCAGAAACTTTGGAGTTTCATTAGGTCCCATTTGTCAATTCTCGATCTTACAGCACAAGCCATTGCTGTTCTGTTCAGGAATTTTTCCCCTGTGCCCATATCTTCAAGGCTTTTCCCCACTTTCTCCTCTATAAGTTTCAGTGTCTCTGGTTTTATGTGAAGTTCCTTGATCCACTTAGATTTGACCTTAGTACAAGGAGATAAGTATGGATCAATTCGCATTCTTCTACACGATAACAACCAGTTGTGCCAGCACCAATTGTTGAAAATGCTGTCTTTCTTCCACTGGATGGTTTTAGCTCCCTTGTCGAAGATCAAGTGACCATAGGTGTGTGGGTTCATTTCTGGGTCTTCAATTCTATTCCATTGGTCTACTTGTCTGTCTCTATACCAGTACCATGCAGTTTTTATCACAATTGCTCTGTAGTAAAGCTTTAGGTCTGGCATGGTGATTCCGCCAGAAGTTCTTTTATCCTTGAGAAGACTTTTTGCTATCCTAGGTTTTTTGTTATTCCAGACAAATTTGCAAATTGCTCCTTCCAATTCGTTGAAGAATTGAGTTGGAATTTTGATGGGGATTGCATTGAATCTGTAGATTGCTTTTGGCAAGATAGCCATTTTTACAATGTTGATCCTGCCAATCCATGAGCATGGGAGATCTTTCCATCTTCTGAGATCTTCCTTAATTTCTTTCTTCAGAGATTTGAAGTTTTTATCATACAGATCTTTCACTTCCTTAGTTAGAGTCACGCCAAGATATTTTATATTATTTGTGACTATTGAGAAGGGTGTTGTTTCCCTAATTTCTTTCTCAGCCTGTTTATTCTTTGTATAGAGAAAGGCCATTGACTTGTTTGAGTTTATTTTATATCCAGCTACTTCACCGAAGCTGTTTATCAGGTTTAGGAGTTCTCTGTTAGAATTTTTAGGGTCACTTATATATACTATCATATCATCTGCAAAAAGTGATATTTTGACTTCCTCTTTTCCAATTTGTATCCCCTTGATCTCCTTTTGTTGTCGAATTGCTCTGGCTAATACTTCAAGTACTATGTTGAAAAGGTAGGGAGAAAGTGGGCAGCCTTGTCTAGTCCCTGATTTTATTGGGATTGCTTCCAGCTTCTCTCCATTTACTTTGATGTTGGCTACTGGTTTGCTGTAGATTGCTTTTATCATGTTTAGGTATGGGCCTTGAATTCCTGATCTTTCCAAAACTTTTATCATGAATGGGTGTTGGATCTTGTCAAATGCTTTTTCTGCATCTAACGAGATGATCATGTGGTTTTTGTCTTTGAGTTTGTTTAAATAGTGGATTACATTGATGGATTTTCGTATATTAAACCATCCCTGCATCCCTGGAATAAAACCTACTTGGTCAGGATGGATGATTGCTTTAATGTGTTCTTGGATTCGGTTAGCGAGAATTTTATTGAGGATTTTTGCATCGATATTCATAAGAGAAATTGGTCTGAAGTTCTCTATCTTTGTTGGGTCTTTCTGTGGTTTAGGAATCAGAGTAATAGTGGCTTCATAAAATGAGTTGGGTAGAGTACCTTCTACTTCTATTTTGTGAAATAGTTTGTGCAGAACTGGAATTAGATCTTTGAAGGTCTGATAGAACTCTGCACTAAACCCATCTGGTCCTGGGCTTTTTTTGGTTGGGAGACTATTAATAACTGCTTCTATTTCTTTAGGTGATATGGGACTGTTTAGATGATCAACTTGATCCTGATTCAACTTTGGTACCTGGTATCTGTCCAGAAATTTGTCCATTTCGTCCAGGTTTTCCAGTTTTGTTGAGTATAGCCTTTTGTAGAAGGATCTGATGGTGTTTTGGATTTCTTCAGGATCTGTTGTTATGTCTCCCTTTTCATTTCTGATTTTGTTAATTAGGATTTTGTCCCTGTGCCCTTTAGTGAGTCTAGCTAAGGGTTTATCTATCTTGTTGATTTTCTCAAAGAACCAACTCCTCGTTTGGTTAATTCTTTGAATAGTTCTTCTTGTTTCCACTTGGTTGATTTCACCCCTGAGTTTGATTATTTCCTGCTGTCTACTCCTCTTGGGTGAATTTGCTTCCTTTTTTTCTAGGGCTTTTAGATGTGTTCTCAAGCTGCTAGTATGTGCTGTCTCCCGTTTCTTCTTGGAGGCACTCAGAGCTATGAGTTTCCCTCTTAGAAATGCTTTCATTGTGTCCCATAGGTTTGGGTACGTTGTGGCTTCATTTTCATTAAACTCTAAAAAGTCTTTAATTTCTTTCTTTATTCCTTCCTTGACCAAGGTATCATTGAGAAGAGTGTTATTCAGTTTCCACGTGAATGTTGGCTTTCCATTATTTATGTTGTTATTGAAGATCAGTCTTAGGCCATGGTGGTCTGACAGGATACATGGGACAATTTCTATATTTTTGTATCTATTGAGGCCTGTTTTGTGACCAATTATATGGTCAATTTTGGAGAAGGTCCCGTGAGGTGCTGAGAAGAAGGTATATCCTTTTGTTTTAGGATAAAATGTTCTGTAGATATCTGTCAGGTCCATTTGTTTCATAACTTCTGTTAGTTTCACTGTGTCCCTGTTTAGTTTCTGTTTCCACGATCTGTCCTTTGAAGAAAGTGGTGTGTTGAAGTCTCCCACTATTATTGTGTGAGGTGCAATGTATGCTTTGAGCTTTACTAAAGTGTCTCTAACGAATGTGGCTGCCCTTGCATTTGGTGCGTAGATATTCAGAATTGAGAGTTCCTCTTGGAGGATTTTACCTTTGATGAGTATGAAGTGTCCCTCCTTGTCTTTTTTGATAACTTTGGGTTGGAAGTCGATTTTATCCGATATTAAAATGGCTACTCCAGCTTGTTTCTTCAGTCCATTTGCTTGGAAAATTGTTTTCCAGCCTTTCACTCTGAGGTAGTGTCTGTCTTTTTCCCTGAGATGGGTTTCCTGTAAGCAGCAGAATGTTGGGTCCTGTTTGTGTAGCCAGTCTGTAAGTCTATGTCTTTTTATTGGGGAATTGAGTCCATTGATATTAAGAGATATTAAGGAAAAGTAATTGTTGCTTCCTTTTATTTTTGTTGTTAGAGTTGGCATTCTGTTCTTGTGGCTGTCTTCTTTTTGGTTTGTTGAATGATTACTTTCTTGGTTGTTCTAGGGCGTGATTTCCGTCCTTGTATTGCTTCTTTTCTGTTATTATCCTTTGAAGGGCTGGATTCGTGGAAAGATATTGTGTGAATTTGTTTTTGTCGTGGAATACTTTGGTTTCTCCATCTATGGTAATTGAGAGTTTGGCCGGGTATAGTAGCCTGGGCTGGCATTTGTGTTCTCTTAGTGTCTGTATAACATCTGTCCAGGCTCTTCTGGCTTTCATAGTCTCTGGTGAAAAGTCTGGTGTAATTCTGATAGGCCTTCCTTTATATGTTACTTGACCTTTCTCCCTTACTGCTTTTAATATTCTATCTTTATTTAGTGCATTTGTTGTTCTGATTATTATGTGTCGGGAGGAATTTCTTTTCTGGTCCAGTCTATTTGGAGTTCTGTAGGCTTCTTGTATGATCATGGGCATCTCTTTTTTTATGTTTGGGAAGTTTTCTTCTATTATTTTGTTGAAGATATTAGCTGGCCCTTTAAGTTGAAAATCTTCATTCTCATCAATTCCTATTATCCGTAGGTTTGGTCTTCTCATTGTGTCCTGGATTACCTGGATGTTTTGAGTTAGGATCCTTTTGCATTTTGTATTTTCTTTGACTGTTTTGTCGATGTTCTCTATGGAATCTTCTGCACCTGAGATTCTCTCTTCCATTTCTTGTATTCTGTTGCTGATGCTCGAATCTATGGTTCCAGATCTCTTTCCTAGGGTTTCTATCTCCAGCGTTGCCTCGCTTTGGGTTTTCTTTATTGTGTCTACTTCCCCTTTTAGTTCTAGTATGGTTTTGTTCATTTCCATCACCTGTTTGGATGTGTTTTCCTGTTTTTCTTTAATGATTTCTACCTGTTTGGCTGTGTTTTCCTGCTTTTCTTTAAGGGCCTGTAACTCTTTAGCAGTGCTCTCCTGTAATTCTTTAAGTGACTTATGAAAGTCCTTCTTGATGTCCTCTATCATCATCATGAGAAATGTTTTTAAATCTGGGTCTAGATTTTCGGTTGTGTTGGGGTGCCCAGGACTAGGTGGGGTGGGAGTGCTGTGTTCTGATGATAGTGAGTGGTCTTGATTTCTGTTAGTAGGATTCTTACGTTTGCCTTTCGCCATCTGGTAATCTCTGAAGCTAGCTGTTTTAGTTGTCACTGTTAAGAGCTTGTTCTTTAGGTGACTCTGTTAGCTTCTATAAGCAGACCGGGAGGGTAGCACTCTCCTTAGTTTCAGTGGGCAGAGTATTCTCTGCAGGCAAGCTCTCTTCTTGCAAGGCAGGTACCCAGATATCTGGTGTTCGAACCAGACTCCTGGCAGAAGTTGTGTTCCACTCACTAGAGGTCTTAGGATCACGTGTGGAATCCTGTGTGGGCCCTTGCGGGTGTCAGGCGACTCAGCTGGCAAGGTAGCCCGGGGCTCGAGTCGAGTGGAAGGGACTTGTGCCCCAGATCAGGCCCGGGTAACCTGCTTCCCTATGTACCACAGTCTCAGGTTCCGGGCAATTGGATTGGGGCAGGCGCTGTGTTCCACTCACCAGAGGTCTTAGGGTCCCTTGGGGAGTCCCGTGTGGGCCCTTGCGGGTGTTGGACAAGACTCTGCTGGCGAGGTAGCCCGGGGGTCGAGTCTCGAGTCGAGCGGAAGGGACTTGTGCCCCAGATCAGGCCCGGGTAGCCTGCTTCCCTATGTACCACAGTCTCAGGTTCAGCGAGATTGGATTGGGGCAGGCGCTGTGTTCCACTCACCAGAGGTCTTAGGGTCCCATGGGGAGTCCCGTGTGGGCCCTTGTGGGTGTTGGGCAAGACTCTGCTGGCAAGGTAGCCCGGGGGTCGAGTCTCGAGTCGAGCGGAAGGGACTTGTGCCCCAGATCAGGCCCGGGTAGCCTGCTTCCCTATGTACCACAGTCTCAGGTTCAGCGAGATTGGATTGGGGCAGGCGCTGTGTTCCACTCACCAGAGGTCTTAGGGTCCCGTGGGGAGTCCCGTGTGGGCCCTTGTGGGTGTTGGGCAAGACTCTGCTGGCAAGGTAGCCCGGGGGTTGAATCTCGAGTCGAAACCAATTCTTAACAATAAAAGAACTTCTGGGGGAAAAAACCATCCCTGACCTCAAGTTGTCCTACAAAGCAATAGTGATAACAACTGCATGGTATTGGTACAAAGACAGACGGGTTGATCAATGGAATAGAATTGAAAACACAGAACTAAAACCACACACTTAAGGACACTTGATCTTTGATGAAGAAGCTAAAAATTTACAATAGAAAAAAGAAAGCATCTTTAGTGCTTGTCTAACTGGCAATTGGAATGTATAAAAATATATCCATATTTGTTACCTTGCACAAAGTGCAGAGACTTTTAATTACTGCTTCAATTTCATTGCTTGTTAAGTGTCTATTGTTGACAATTTCTTTAGTTGATTTGGTAAATTCCGGATCCATTAGAAGGACTATTCTGTAGATAATTACTAATGTTCCTTTGTTGACTTTTAGTTTGGAAAAATATAAGAGTATGAATTAGATATTGAATTATTCATCATTATTCTACGAGGTCCTATCTAAATTTTTGTGCCTTTTAGTGAATATATTATGAAATGGGAAGCCATGATAGTCGATGTATAGATGTTTGCAATTGTTATATCTCTTTGTTACGTTCTTTTCTGTATTAACATGTAAGTACCTTCTTTAGCTCTTCTGTAGAGCAGTGGTTTTGAGTCTGTTTCATAGCTGTGATAACAACTATACCAACTTATGTACAGCTTCTCTCATTGGCATGCAGATTTCCATCCTTTGAGTACCATTTGTCAAGTGTGTCTCTTAGAGACCCCAAATCTTGTTTTTCAGTCTTGAAGGTTACTTCTGCGAAGGCTTTGCTGTCTCCTAGGCTTTGAGGGCAGTTGTTCTGGTTGTTTGGATTGTTGCCAATTCCTTGTCTTCTTCCCAGATCTTTTCTGGTCTATTGTGTTTGGTGCAGTAGATTTCTTCCAATGTGTCCTTTGTTTATTAATTCTACTCATAAAATACATCCTTCACTGTGCTCTTGTGACTGAGGCTTTCATTTCTCTTCCTTTGTACATAGTAGTTTTTATTTGCTTTTCTGCAGTGTTGGCTTAGTTATCATGAATTATCTTAGTTGATGGTTGATATGATTTCTCCATCAATTTTAGAAGACAATCTTTTGGGGTATAGAAAAATCTTCTCTTCTCTCCTCTCCTCTCCCCTCCCCTCCTCTCCCCTCCCCTCCTCTCCCCTCCCCTCCTCTCCCCTCCCCTCCCCTCCCCTCCCCTCCCCTCTTCTTTTCTTTTCTTCTAATGTGTGGGACTTTAAGTATATCATGCCATGTTTTCCTGCTTCACATTGTTTGGGGAGAATGATCTGATTTTCTTTTGATGTTTCGGGCTTTGGATGTTAGCTAGCCTATTTCCTTCATAGATTTTAGTATTTTTACATCTTGACATGTTGGAAGAGACTTATCCTTACCTTGAAGTACTAGGTAATGTTAGATGTTCATTTTCCTTTATTACATGAAGGAAAGTTTCCGATATCATTGAGTAAATGATGTATACATTTAGAAGTTATTTCAACTTCTTCCTCCTTGTGGATTCTGAGGTTTGGTCTCTTGAATATATCCTGTCCTTGAAATTTGTTTTCTATTCGTCTAATCTGGTAATGGTGCTTTTTACTGTATTCTTACTTGATTGATTGATCTGATTTTATCATTTTTATGTGGTTCTTTTTTTTTTTTCTTCAAAATATCTATTTCTTTGCTGAACTTTTTATCCATATTTTAAAATTTCTCTTCAAATATCTGACAATCTCAGGTATTTTATTAATTTTCTTCATCTTGAATTGATTTCCTTTGCTCCATTCATTGATTAAGTCATTATTGGCATCATTGATCCTATTAAAAGCATGTACTAAAGTATTTCTTTACACTGTTGCTGTATCATCATCATCTTGAGTATCTGGCATTAAGGAATTTGTGAGCTTATGGAAGTATCATGGTTGCTTTTATATCATCAGAAGAAAATCAGATCTTTCCACAAAACTATGTAAACCAGGAAAACATAACATGATATACTTATTTTTATCTGTGGTTGTTGTGTTTTGTGCATCAGTTGTGTTAAAGGGGTTCTTTGGTTTTTATTTTTCCCTTTTTCTCCATTTTATTTATTTTATGTGCGTCTTGATAATGAGTTTTATCTTTAATTTACTTTCCCTAGTTGTTCTTAGTGGTGAAGCCAACTGTAGTGATGGGTACAGCAATCATACAGTAGTCCTATAGCTGTTGTTAAGTCTTCTCACATGAGACACAAGATAAAACCAAACAATGAACATCTGGTACACTGTCTAAATAAATATTTAAAACAAAATCGTTTTCATGATACTTTATGATATTAATTATTTATTCATTTTTATTTACTGGTTATTGTTATTATGACATCACATTTCTTTATGTACCAACTATCATATTCAAATAAAGCTGCCATAACAAAATATCATAGATTGGGTGACTTAAACAACAACAAAATGCTTTTTTCAGTCTAGAAGTTTCATTCTTAAGGTATTAGCCAATTCTGTGCTTGGAATTTTTTTTCTTTCATTTCCTGGCTTCAAGATGACCAATTCCTAAAATAACAAATAAACATGGAGATTGGAGCTGGAGGAAAAGAACAAACTCTCTGGCATCCATTCTTCATTTATTTGATTTTAATGAGGACAGGAATATTAATATATCACCACTTTATACTTAGGATCTCATTTGACCCTAATGATTTCCTTAGAATCTCCATCTCCAGACACAGCAATATTGGTAATTAATCCATTTCATGAGATTTTGAAGAGCCCACTATCTATTTCTCAGAGGTTTGGTTCATACTTGTAAGCATTCAGATTGCTGCTTTTCTGTAATGAACCCCTTTCTATGTCCTATTTAAGTTTATTCTGTGTTTTATGTTGTCTTTATAGAAAGAAATGCCTTCATTCACATTTTAGTAGATATCCCCTTGTCTTTCTCCATATAAGGCCTTATAAGTAGTAGTTTCATGTATATTTATTGTCTAGCTTAATTCACTTCCACATTTCTAATAATGAACTCTCAACCAACATCATATTCTTTATCTCCAGATGTCAATTATATTTACACTTGACTCCTCTATTTCAGTCCCCAAGTTAGAATACCAAACCCCATTACTTGCTGACTCCTCAGAGAGCTTCTTCTCCTTTTCCATCCTTCTCACTGCAGTGCAGTGTGCTGATCATTCAGGCCTAAAACTTGGCTGTGATCTGTGACTCATTCTCTACATTTTCACCTTCTAGGTCTAATCTGTCACTAAACAAGTCGCTTCTTACTTTGATCTTACAAGAGATATTTCCTGAACATTTGTATGTTGTTTTAAAGTTTAACTTTATCTTTTGAAAGGCTTTAAATCTATAGAAAATTGCACACACAATTCAGACTATCCTCTTATTTCCTGCAACCATGCCTTTGCCATGAGTGTGCTGAATATCATTATAGTTTATTTAGTGTGCATGACTAATGAAACACTACCAACGTACCATTATCAAGTGAAGTTCAGACTGTGTTAGTTTTAAATGTTTCAAATTTTGTCCAGAATGCTATATTATAATTATCATACTGTAGTGACATATTATATTTTTATGTTTCCTTAGCTTCATTTTGAGAATAAGTTGGCCTTTCTCATGTCAAAAGCAAGCTACATCACCTTGACACCTTTTCTACTTTGACACCTTTTCTCAGTTCCTCTGAGTGGTATACACACACACACACACACACACACACACACACACACACACTTATTAAATACTTCTCAGTCACATGAGACCTAATAGACCTCCTGTATGTCTGCTTTAATCCCAACAGTTAAAATTCTCCATTCAAACTTGGGGCAGGGAGTCTGCAACCACAACAAGGACTTAGGTGTGTGTATATACATGCTTTTTACTTTTAAATTTTATTGTTGAAGTAGTTTATGGTGTTGTCCCACAATAGATTGGCTGCATGGATTGTAAGGGATTTCAGGAACATGAGAAATATTCTATAAATCGCAAAATTCCTTACATGATTTGCTAGTGTAAGCAGGACCATTATCAGCTATAATGAGAGTCCTAGAAAGGAAATGCATAAAGAGATATTTGACAAAGACAAGTTCCAGATAAGACACAGTGGTATTTTTCTGGAAGATGCTCACACAGGAGCTTCAAAGCTGCCCACTGTGACTAGAAGATTCTGATATTTCCCCAGTCTACCCAAAAAACTGTCCCCCAAATTTAAATAAATAATAGAGTCTGATTTTTGAGAACCCATTTTTGTCTCTTGGCTTTTTCCATTTTCCTGGAGTGAGGGTTCTTGACCATTCGGGCTATCCCCAGTGTCTTCAGCCTGTCTGTCAAGTTCAACTGGCCAACTGCAGGAAATAAATAGATGGAAAAAGCACTCTTTAAAGTCAGGTATAATAATCAATATCCTTGAGGAATCATAGTAGAGCAGTAAAATGTGGATAAAGGGTCCCCTTGTTATCATAATGGCATTTATGTCCCTAGGATCATGTAACAGTCAAAATTAATTTTTCTCTCTAATGAGAACAAAAATAGGAGTTCCAAGAACTAATTGTTTTATATATTCTAGTTGTAATTATTCCCATATTACAAGTTGGCCCTGTTTTACCCTTTCTCAATAAAGGGAGTTTTGATCATTCTATACTGGCTTACTCCTGCTGTGAAGAAAAACAAAAAGCTAAGCATTGAAGCAGCAAAGCCTTGTTGCTGAGGCAACTGTGGAGCCCTGCCTGCTCCTCCTCACTCAGGCAATGGGCATCAGACCCCTCTCATTGCTGTGTGGACTCAGGTGTAAGAAAGGGACATGGGTCTAGAGGGCTCTGAGTTGCACTCAGATGGGCAATCCTTGAACACAGCTGGCTCAGTGACTACCAGGGAGAACCCACTTGGCCTGCCTTGCCAATAACCTGCCAAAATGTGTTTGGTAGACTTTTTTTTTTTAATCTTTGTTTTAATGATTCTCCTGAGATGGTCCAAGAGATACATAACTGTTGTCCAGAATGCAAAATAACTGATAGGGGCTTTACAATAGGCTGATTTTTACATTAGATCCTATGTGTTTTCAATTTTCAACATAAATGATTCCTTGCTTAGGATTCAAACAATTTAGGAAGGAATTTTACAGTTACTTGCTGCTCTGAATATTTTGCTCCTCCAGATCTCAAAAAACAGCTTAATAATTGTATAAAATGCTCTAGCCTCAGAGGACTGAGAGGAATCCATACTATTGCACTGTCTCGCATATGGTTAAAACAACTTGGATGAAAGGACCAAATTTCTACACTCCTTCTATTTAGAGAATTTTTTTCTTAACATCTCTGAAGTTGGTCCCATACATTGCCCACCAGTTTTGGCTGTCTCTGAGTAATAATCTGTGAGAGTCAAGAAGGTAGTTGGGTTTAACATGACTCAGTAACTGTTGTTGGTTCAAATTTTGGGTATCTGACCATGAATAATTTATTTTACGCGTATTTAAGCATAGCACAATTTGGTGAAAACTTTGCTGGTGATAGTTTTTTTTTATTAGATATTTTCTTTATTTACATTTCAAATGTTATCCCCTTTCCTAGTATCCCTTTCAAAAATCTCTTCTCCCCTCCCCCATCCCCCTGCTCATCAACTCACCCATTCAAGCTTCCTGGCTCTGGCATTCCCCTATACTGGGGCATAAAGCCTTCATAGGACCAAGGGCCACTCTTCCCATTGATGACTGACCAGGCCATCCTCTGCTGCATATGCAGCTGGAGCCATGAGCCTCACCATGTGTACTCTTTGATTGGTGGTTTAGTCCCTGGGAGCTCTGGAGTACTGGCTAGTTCATATGGTTGCTCCTCCTATGGGGCTGCAAACCCCTTCAGCTCCTTGGGTCCTTTCTCTAAATGCTTCATTGGGGGACTCCATTGTATAAATGCACCCCATTTTCTGTATCCATTCCTCTGTTGAGGGACATCTGGGTTCTTTCTAGCTTCTCGCTATTATAAAGGCTGCAAGCCGGGCGTGGTGGCACACGCCTTTAATCCCAGCACTTGGTGAGCAGAGGGAGAGAGGCAGGTGGATTTCTGAGTTCGATGCCAGCCTGGTCTACAAAGTGAGTTCCATGATAGTCAGGGCTATACAGAGAAACCCCGTCTTAAAAAAAAAAAGGCTGCTATGAACATAGTGGAGCATGTATTCTTATTACATGTTGGAGCATCTTCTGCGAATATGCCCAGGAGTGGTATTGCTGGGTCCTCAGGTCCAATGACCTGGAACTGCCAAACTGATTTCCAGAGTGGTTGTATGTGGGACTGTGGGTGTGGGGGAATAAAGGGGAAAAGAGGGAGTGGAAGAAAACCCGAGTCCCACCAGAGTTCCGGTGCTCTGGGTGGGCGGACATGGGAGGTCTGCTGCATGCTTTCCATGCGGCCCTGGGTGGGTGTCTGGCTGTGTGAAGCCACTGACCCTACTCGGTGGGTCGTGGACAAGGGGCAGTCATAGGCACCAGGTTTCCAGCTTTGGGCATCCCATACAGCAATGGACACCATGGAAGAGCCGAGAACAGAATCGGGGCCCCGGGACAGCACTCAGCCCCAGGACTGAAGGGAGGAGATGGCAATGGGAGAGGGCACTGGATGTTTCCCATGTGGGCAAGAGTCCTTGGTCCATGGCTGGAGGTCAGGAAGACCTTCTGGCAGGAGGTTAGACGCAGCTCTTTAGGAGAAAGCCTATCCCATCATTCAAGCACAGTGGGCCTTGATGAGCAGAGACAGTCTATGGTTATAGAGCTTTATGGTAGAAAGGCAGGGAGAAAGACAGAAGGTAGAAAGAGAGAGAGACCAGCCATGGCCACATGAAGAGAGGGGGGAAGGGAAAGGGAGAAGGAGGGCTAGGGAGTAAGAAAGTTCAGGGGTTAAAGACAGCAAGGAGGGGCCAAGCAGTCCTCTCATAGTGGGCAAGACTATTTTGCTGTTACCAGGTATCTGTGGGGAGGAGCATACTTAGCTAAAGCCCAGTAACTATGGGGGTGGAGTATAGTCAGAATGCCAGAAGCTTAGGACATTGTCTGTGTGACTTATAGTCACAGAATTATGGAGTTGGGGGCTCTGTGGTGTCAGGCACCTGGCTCAGGGAATGTGGCTCACTTTTCCGTCCCTTGTAGAGTTCTCTACTGAATCACAGGAGCAAGCCCCATTCAACCAAAATAGGCTGCCTATCACAGTCCTACAGTTGTACAAGCTTGCAATCCCACCAGCAATGGAGGAGTGTTCCTCTTTCTCCACATCCTCGCCAGCATCTGCTGTCACCTGAGTTTTTGATCTTAGCCATTCTGACTGGTGTGAGGTGGAATCTCAGGGTTGTTTTTATTTGCATTTCCCTGATGACTAAGGATGTTGAACTTTTTTTTTTTTTTTTTTTTAATGTGCTTCTCAGCCATTTGGTATTCTTCAGTTGAGAATTCTTTGTTTAGCTCTGTATTGAATTTTTAATAGGGTTATTTGGTTTTCTGGGGTCTAACTTCTTGAGTTCTCTGTATATATTGGATATTAGCCTTTTATCAGTTATAGGATTGGTGAAGATCTTTCCCCAATTTGTTGGTTGCCTTTTTGTCTTATTGACAGTGTCCTTTGCCTTACAGAAGCTATCAATTTTATGAGGTCCCATTTGTTAATTCTTTTTCTTTTCTTTTCTTTTCTTTTCTTTTCTTTTGTTTTCTTTTGTTTTCTTTTGTTTTCTTTTGTCTTTCTTTCTTTCTTTCTTTCTTTCTTTCTTTCTTTCTTCCTTCCTTCCTTCCTTCCTTCCTTCCTTCCTTCCTTTCTTTCTTTCTTTCTTTCTTTCTTTCTTTTTTTTAAGATAGGGTTTCTCTGTATAGCCCTGGCTGTCCTGGATCTCACTCTGTAGACCAGGTTGACCTTGAACTCAAAAATCCACCTGCCACTGCCTCCCGAGTGCTGTGATTAAAGGCATGTGCCACCACACCCGGCTCATTTGTTAATTCTTGATCTTATAGCACAAACCATTGGTGTTCTGTTCAGAAAAATTTCCCCTGTGGTATATGTTCGAAGCTCTTCCCCACATTCTCTTCTATAAGTTTCAGTGTCTCTGGTTTTTTGTGGAGTTCCTTGATCCACTTAGACTTGAGCTTTGTACAAGGAGATAAGAATGGATCAATTCTCATTCTTCTACATGATAACCACCAGTAGAGCCAGCACTATTTGTTAAAAATTCTGTCTTTTTTCCAGTGGATGGTTTTAACTCCTTTGTCAAAGATCAAGTGACCAGAGCTATGTGGGTTCATTTCTGGGTCTTCAGTTCTATTCCATTGATCTACCTGCATGTCACTGTACCAGTACCATGCAGTTTTTGTCACAATTGCTCTGTAGTACACCTTAAGGTCAGGGATGGTGATCCCACCAGAAGTTCTTTAATGTTGAGAATAGTTTTCCTTATCCTGGGTTTTTGTTATTCCAGATGAATTTGCAAATTGCTCTTTCTAAATCTATGAAGAAGTGAGTTGAAATTTTGATGGCGATTGTATTGAATAGCAACATGACCATTTTTTACTATATTAATCCTGCCAATCCAGGAGCATGGGAGATCTTTCCATTTTCTGAGATCTTTGATTTCTTTCTTTAGAGACTTGAGGTTCTTATCATACAGATCTTTCACTTCCTTAGTTAGAGTCATACCAAGATATTTTATATTATTTGTGACTATTGTGATGAGTGTTGTTTCCCTAATTTCTTTCTCAGCCTGTTTATCCTTTGTGTAGAGAAAGGCCACTGATTTGTTTGAGTTAATATATCCAGCTACTTCACTGAAGTTGTTTATCAGGTTTAGGAGTTCTCTCGTGGATTTTTGAGGGTTACCTGTGTATACTATCATATCATCTGCAAATAGTGACATTTTGACTTCTTCCTTTCTAATTTATATCCCTTTGATCTTTTGTTGTCTAATTGTTCTGGTTAGGATTTCAAGCACTACTATATTGAATAGGTAGGGAGAGAAAGGGCAGTCCCTCATTTTAGTGGAGTTGCTTCAAGTTTCTCTCCATTTAGTTTTATGTTGGCTACTGTTTTGCTGTATACTGCTTTTACTATGTTTATGTATGCGTCTTGAATTCCCAGTCTTTCCAAGACCTTTATCATGAATGAGTGTTGGATTTTGTCGATTGCTTTCTCAGCATATAATGAGATAATCATGTGGTTTTTGTCTTTGAGTTTATTTATATAGTGAATTACGTTGATGGATTTCCATATATTGAAACATCCCTGCATCCCTGGAATGAAACCTACTTGGTCAGGATGGATGATTGTTTTGATGTGTTCTTGGATTCAGATTGTGAAATTTTTTTTTGCATATTTTTGCATCGATATTCATAAGAGAAATTGGACTGAAGATCTCTTTCATTGTTGGGTCTTTGTGTGGTCTAGGTATTAGAGTAATTGTGGCTTCATAGATCGAATTGGGTAGAGTACCTTCAGTTTCTATTTTGTGGCATAGTTTGAGGAGTATTGGAATTTGGTGATCTTTGAAGATCTGATAGAACTCTGCACTAAACCCATCTGGTCCTGGGGTTTTTTTTTTTTTTTTTTTTTTTTTTGGGTTGGGAGACTATTAATGAGTGTTTCTATTTCTTTAGGGGATATGGGACTATTTACATCATTAGTCTGATCCTGATTTAACTTTGGTGCCTGGTATCTGTTTAGAAAGTTTTACATTTCATCCAGGTTTTCCAGTTTTGTTGATTATAGCCTTTTGTAGTAGGATCTGATGATTTTATTTGTTTTTTTCTCAGATTCTGTTGTTATTTCTCCCTTTTTATTTCTGATTTTGTTAATTAGGATACTGTTCCTGTGTCCTCTAGTTTGTCTGGCTAAAGGTTTATCTATTTTGTTGATTTTCTCAAAGAACCAGTTTCTTGTTTGCTTCATTCTTTTTATGGTTCTTTTTGTTTCTTCTTGGTTGATTTCAGCTCTGAGCAAAGCTCTGAGTTTTACTAAAGTTTCTTTAATGTGGATTCCATTGCATTTGGAGCATAGATGTTCAGAACTGAGAGTTTATCTTGGTTGATTTTACCTTTCATGAAAAGGAAGTGTCCCTTCTTGTCTTATTTGATAACTTTAGGTTGAAAGTCAGTTTTATTCAATATTTATTATTAGAATGTCTACTTCAGCTTGTTTCTTGGGACTATTTGCTTGGAAAAATTGTTTTCCAGGCTTTTACTCTGAGTTAGTGTCTGTCTTTTTCTCTGAGGTAGAAATGCAGCAAGAATGTTGGGTCCTTTTTACGTAGCCAGTCTGTTAGTCTTTGTCTTTTTTGGGGGGAATTGAGTAGATTGATATTAGGAGAAATTAAAGAAAAGTAATTGTTGCTTCCTGTTATTTTTGTTGTTAGAGTTGGGATTCTGTTCATGTGGCTATCTTCTTTTAAGTTTGCTGAAAAATTACTTTCTTGCTTTTTATAGGGTGTAGTTTCCCTCCTTGTGTTGGAGTTTTCCCTTTATTATCCCTTGAAGGGATATTGATGGAAAGATATTGTGTGAATTTTATTTTATCATGGAATACTTTGGTTTCTACATCTATGCTAATTGAGAGTTTTGCTGGATATAGTAGCCTGGGCTGGCATTTGTGTTGCCTTAGGGTCTATATAAGTCTGTCCAGAATTGTCTGGTTTTCATAGTCTGGTGAGAAATCTGGTGTAGTTCTAATAGTTCTGCCTTTATATGTTATTTGACCTTTTCCCTGAACTCCTTTTAATATTCTTTCTTTATTTTGTGCATTTGGTGTTTTGATTATTATGTGATGGGAGGACTTTCTTTTTTTTATTCCAATCCATTTGGTGTTCTGTAGGCTTCTTGTATGTTCATGGGCATCTCTTTTTTTAGGTTAGGGAAATTTTCTTCTATAATTCTGTTGAAGGTATTTACTGGCCCTTTAAGTTGGGAATCTTTGCTCTCATCTATACCTATTATCCTTAGATTTGGTCTTCTCATTGTTTTCTTTGATTTCCTGGATGTTTTGTGTTAGGATCTTTTTGCATTTTGCATTTTCTTTGATTCTTGGGTCAATATTTTGTATGGAATCTTCTGCATCTGAGATTCTCTCTTCTATTTCTTGCATTCTGCTTGTGATGTGATACTTGTGTCTTTGACTCCTGATTTTTTTCCCCAGGATTTCTATATCCAGAGTTCTTTCCCATTGTGATTTCTTTATTGCTTCTCTTTTCATTCTTAGATCTTGGATGGTTTTGTTCAATTCCTTTACCTGTTTGGTCGTGTTTTCCTGTAATTCTTTAAGGGAATTTTTGTGTCTTTTTTAAGTGCTTCTATGTGTTTACCTGTGTTTTTGACAAAATTGACAAAATTCAGCACCCTTGTTTTTCTTTCAATTTTTTATTAGATATTTTCTTCATTTACATTTCAAATGCTATCCCAAAAGTCCCCTAATACCCTCCCCCAGCCCTGCTCCCCTACCCACCCAAACCAACTTCTTGACCCTGGTGTTCCTCTGTACTGGGGCATATAAAGTTTACAAGACCAAGGGGCCTCTCTTCCCTATGATGGCAGACTAGGCTATCTTCAGCTACATATGCAGCTAGAGACATGAGCTCTGGGAGTACTGGTTAGTTCATATTGTTGTTCCACCTATAGGGTTGCAGACCCCTTCAGCTCCTTGGTACTTTCTCTAGCTCCTCCACTGGGGGCCCTGTGTTCCATCCTATAGATGACTGTGAGCATCCACTTCTGTATTTGCCAGGCACTGGCATAGCCTCATAAGAGACAGGTATTCAGGGTCCTTTCAGCAAAATCTTGCTGGCATATGCAATAGTGTCTATGTTTGGTGGCTGATTATGGGATGGATCCCCAGGTGAGGAAGTCTCTGTATGGTCCATCCTTTCCTCTCAGTTCCAAACATTGTCTCTGTAACTCCTTCCATGGGTATTTTGTTCCCCATTCTAGGTAGGGATGAAGTATCCACACTTTGGTCTTCCTTCTTGAGTTTTACGTGTTTTGCAAATTGTATCTTAGGTATTCTAAGTTTCTGGGCTAATATCCACTTAACAGTGAGTACATATCATGTGCGTTATTTTGTGATTGGGTTACCTCACTCCGGATGATACTCTCCAGATCCATCCATTTGCCTAAGAATTTCATACATTCATTGTTTTTAATAGCTGAGTAGTACTCCATTGTGTAAATGTACCACATTTTCTGTATTCATTACTCTGTTGAGGGACATCTGGGTTCTTTCCAGCTTCTGGCTGTTATAAATAAGGCTGCTATGAACATAGTGGAGCATGTGTCCTTCTTACCAGTTGGAACATCTTCTGGATATATGCCCAGGAGAGGTATTGCTGGATCCTCCGGTAGTACTATGTCCAATTTTCTGAGGAACCCCCAGACTGATTTTCAGAGTGGTTGTACAGGCTTCAGCTTCCCTTCTTGTTAAACATCTTGGAAATATCAGGAATTCAAGGCCCATACCTAAACACAGTGAAAGCAATATATAGCAAACTAGTAGCCAATATCAAACTAAATGAGAGAAACTTGAAGCAACTCCACTAAAATCAGGGTCTATACAAGGCTGCCCACTCTATATCTATCTGTTCACTATAGTAATTGATGTTCTATCTAAAACAATTAGGCAACAAAAGGAGGTCAAAGGAAATCAAATTGAAATGGAAGAAGTGAAAATATCACTATTTGCAGATGATATTATAGTATATTTAAGTGATCCCAAAAGTTTCCACCAGAGAACTCCTAAACCTGATAAACAACTTCAGTGAAGTAGCTGGATATAAAATTAACTCAAACCAATCAGTAGCCTTCATATATACAAAGGACAAATGAGCAAAAAAGAAAATAGGGAGAGAACACCCTTCACAATAGTCACAAACAGTAAAAATTATCTTGGTGTGCCTCTAACCAAACAAGTGAAAAATCTGTACAGAACTTCAAGTCTGTGAGTAAAGAAATTTAAGAAGATATCTGAAGATGGAAAGATCTTCTATGTTTGTGGATTGGCAGGATTAATATAGTGAAAATCTTGAAAGTCTTGGAGAAAGCAATTTTCAGATTCAATGCAATCACCATCAAAATTCCCACTGAATTCTTCATAGAATTAGAAAGAGAAATTCTCAAATCCACTTGGAATAACAAAAAGCCCAGGATGGCAAAAACTATTCTCAACAATAAAAGAACTTTTGGGGGAATCACCATCTTTGACCTCAAGCTGAAATACAAAGTGATAAAACTGTATCATATTGGTACAGTAGCAGGCAGGTAGATCAATGGAATATAATTGAAGACCCAGAAATGTACCCACACACCTATGGTCACTTGATTCTTGCCAAAGAAGCTAAGATCATCCAGTGGAAAAAAGATAGCATTTTTAACAAAGGGTGCTGGTTCAACTGGTGGTCAACATGTAGAAGAAAGCAAATTGATCCATATCTATGTCTCTGTACAAAGCTCAAGTCCAAATGGATCAAGAACCTCCACATAAATCAAGATACACTGAATTGAAGAGAAGAGAAAGTGCGGAATAGCCTTGGACACATGGGTACAGGGGAAAATGTCCTGAACAGATCACCACTGGCTTATGCTCTTAGATCAACAATTGATAAATGGGACCTCATAAAATTGCAAAGCTTCTGTAAGAAAAAGTACACTGTCAATTGGACAAAATGGCAACCAACATATTGGAAAAGATCTTTTCCAATCCTACATCCAATAGAGGGCTAATATCCAATATATACAAAGAACTCAAGAAGTTAGACTGCAGAGAACAAAATATTCCTCTTAAAAATGGGGAACACAGTTAAACAGAAGTCTCAAATAAGGAAATTTGAATGGCCAAGAAGCACCTAAAGAAAATTTCAATATTCTTAGTCATCAGAGAAATTCAAATCAGAACAACCCTGAGATTCTACCTCACACCAGTCAGAATGGCTAAGATCAAAAACTTAGGTAACAGCAGATGATGGCAAGGATGTGGAGAAAGAGGAACACTCTTCCATTGCTGGTTTATTTGCAAACTGGTACAACTACTCTGGAAATCAATCTGGTGGTCCCTCAGAAAACTGGATATAGTATTACTAACTATCCCACTCCTTGGCATATACGCAGAAGATGCTCCAACATGTAAGAAGGACACATGCTCCACTATGTTCATAGCAGCCATATTTATAGTAGCCAGAAGCTGGAAAGAACCCAGATGTCCCTCAACAGAGGAATGGATACATTTACACAATGGAATATTACTCAGCTATTAAAAACAATGACTTCATGAAATTTGCAGGCAAATGAATGGAAGTTGAAAATATCCTGAGTGAGGTAACTCAGTAACAAAAGAACACACACGACACTCACTCACTGGTAAGTGGATATTAGTCCAAAAGTTCAGAATACCCAAGATTCAATTCACAGACCATATGAAGCCCAAGAAGAAGGAAGACCAAAATGTGGATGCTTTAGTGCTTCTTAGAAGGGTGAACAAAATTCTCACAGGAGGAAATATGGAGACCAAATGTGGAGCAGAGACTGAAGGAAAGGCCATTCAGAGACTGCCACATCTCCGGATCCATCCCATATACAGTCATCATACCTGGATGCTATTCTGGATGCTTGGTAAAGGGAACCAGATATTGCTGTCTCCTGAAAGGCTCTGCCACAGCCTGAGAAATACAGAGATGGATGCTTGAAGCTAACCATTGGACTGAGCAGGGGAGTCCCTGAATGAGAAGTTGGAGAAGGGACTGAAAAAGCTGAGGGAGTTTGCAGCCCCATGGAGGGAGCAACAGTGAGAACTGGCCAGATCCCCCAGAGCTCCCAGGGACTGGACCACCACCAACCAAAGAGTACACATGGAAGAACCAATGGCTCTGGCTATGTATGTGGCAGAGGATGGCCTTGTTGGACATTAGTGGGAGAAAACGCCTTTGGGTCTGAGGGTGTTCGATGCCCCAGTGTAGGAGAATGTCTGGGTGGGAAGACAAGAGTAGGTAGGTAGTTGGGGCACCCTCATAGAGCTAGGGGAAAGTGGGGATGGGTAGGGGATTTCTGGAGGGGAGAGCTGGAAAGGGGTAAACATTTGAAATGTAAACAAAGTATCCAACTTAAAAAAAAAAAAGAAAAATGAACAATTGGAAGAAAAGAAACACACACACACACACACACACACACACACACACACACCAATAGATCCCTGCCACTTGTTAGTTATTTTTGACTTTTAGCTCTTACTTATTTAGGTGATATTTTTATTTCACCTTCCTTTTTTAAGTGCTGTGGCTTGAACTCTGCACTTGTACAAGTTAGGTAGTCACGTTATAATTGGCTTAAAGTCCAAGTCCCTGCCTCTTAATATTATATTTTGCTTTTCTCCAAATATTATCTACCTTAGTGCTTCATATGGTTCCAATTCTATTCAGTCTTGGAAATTTATTTATTCCAACCATTACTGCTATATTCTAGGCAACATGAATCTTTCCCTTCCTAAATCCTATAGTTCTGTACACAAATGTCTACAATACTTATGCTTAAAATCTTTAATAATCCAAGTAAGGAGGGCTCACTAAACATATTTTTAGATTTTAATTTCAATTTTTAAATGTTTTGTGGTGCTAGGGTAAATTTTTCCATCTTGTTTCTTCACTTAAGCTGGGGGCTGTTTCAAACAAAAGTCTAATTACTCTTTCTCCTCTTGCTTTTCCTCTATCTTTAAGATTTAATTAATGTTTAAGAAAGAAAAACCTAAATTAGTGATTTTTGAAAAGATTTATTTGTGTGTGTGTGTGTATGTGTGTGTGTGTGTGTGTGTGTGCATTTATTAGCAATCAGGAGAGGGTTACAAGTGATTATGAGACACTTGTTAGGGGTATTAGGAACTGAAATGTCATCCTAAATAAGAGCAGCAAACACTTTTAACCCCTGAGCTTTCACTATATCTTCAAGGTTAGTAATTTTTAAAAGTATTATCATTCAATATGTGGCATCTGGGGGACTGACAAAGACAAATTCCCAGATCTCACATATCCCCAAATCTTGATTTGTCATGAGTTCTTGTTTCATGTGGCTGTTGAAATAATTGCCACCAACTTAGTGGCTTTAACAAAAATGTGTAAACTTCCTTTTCTCTAAGCTAGAAGTTAATAAGTCTCTTTTGTGTTAATTTGGTTCCTTCTTAATATTTACAGGATAATTCATCTCCCTACCCTCTGCAGCCCTTGCTAGACACAATCAGTCTGCTCATGACTGCTTCCTCCATCTTACCAGCAGGCCACACAATGCATCTCTGGGACTCTCTTCTGTAGCCACATTTTCGTCTTCAAGTTCTTATTCTACTTTTACCTAGCATGTGGGTGCCTGGATGTTCTCCATATTGTAAGGTCAGCTGACTGGCAACCTTAATTCCATCTGCAACCTTCTCATTTGACACTCCAAATAGTCAACATATTTGGAGAGTTTGACATGTTGTCTTTAAGGAGTCATTCTTCTGTCTACTAAACTCTTGGGATGCTGGAGCACAGAAAATTACTTTGCTAACAGTCATTCCAGCTGATCCTAATGAAAACAGCCAAGACAGGACAGTGGAAAAGCCTCCTCTGAGTATTCACACATAGCAGCTACAGGTGTTCGCTTTTGAATCCGAGCACAGAAGATTGGTTTAAGCACCACATTTGATGCAAGGAGACAAAAGAAATCAGACTCGGGTAAGATGCCAGAGAGAGCTGCTTACACATGAGTTGGTACTGGAGCATTTGCCATGTTGGCAGGGCTTCATTTTAGCTGGTTTCACATGATAGCTTCAAAATTAAATTTAGGAAACATTTGTAAACTGGAATGTGGAATATCAAGAAAGACAACCAGGATAAAACTTAGGAAATTAGGGCCACAGAGATGGCTTGTAAAACCATTTGTGATGCAAGCTGGTGAAAGCCTGGGGACTTAAGTTCAATCCTTAGAATCCAATGTGGATGAAGAGAACAGACTCCCGAAACTGTGCACACATACACAACCTTCATACACATGTGTGTACACTAATAGTAAATTATTTTTTAACTTAGGTCATAATTTATGAAATTAAATCTTCACTTGGTTTTAATACTATATTTGCCAAAATGTCCTTTATTACTTACTGGATTTATTATCATTTTATTTGTATTATTTACATTCATTTATGTAACATTCATATTTTATATGGAAATATACCTTTTATCTACCCAAACCAGCAGCCATGCTATAATTATGTTAGCAATCATGTTTAATATCCTAGCATATATTGCTAAAAAGATAGAATGCTGAGATTTATTTTACTTTAGGATGATAAATTCAAATATTTAATTGTATAATTTATTCTCACTTAATGTATTTTAAAACATCATCTACTTTCTAAAAATTTATATTTATCATATGTATGTGTGTGTACCATGTGTGAAAGTCAGAAGGCAACACTGAGAGAGTTGGTTCTCTCTACTGTATCCTGGGCATCAAACTCAAGTTGTCAGGCTTGTCGGCATGAAATTTTCACTGGCTGAGCCATCTCACTAGCCAGCCCCCAGACATCATTTACCTGTTCATCGCTTCAATGTTGATTTGTTGTTCACAGTTTATATGAAAGCTGAATAAATATTTATTACAATTTTTCTTTGAAAACATAGTCATAAAATTTAGTTATTGATACTAGCCTGGATTCTTAAGAGGAATACAACCTAGAGAGGGAATACATATTACCAGGAGGGTTTATTAGACTGGCTTACAGGATATAGTTTTGTTTCTCCAAATGCCTAGCTGAAAGCTAATTTGTGAGCTCTTCAGACACTGAGGTCAGATTCCTCCGTGGTCTCAACTGGCGATAAAGGACTAGAGGATTCTGGAAAATCAAAAGAGCTGGTTCTGATGTCAGGAGAGGGCAGCTGTAGCCGTAGTTACATTTAGGGTAGGTGTACTCATGGGGAAGGAGTAAAGGCCAGTGGGAAGTCAAGACTCATTCTTTCACAGACTTCTTTATTTCTGGGCCCCATCCTGTGAGGAAGACCCTCCTCACTCAAGTAACGTTTACAGATTTGTGTTTTCTAGTTAGTCCCAGATCTGTTCAAGTTGACAAACAATAGCAACAGCCACAGATGTTAACACTTAGCAAAATATTTCTAAAGAACCAGTTTCATCAGTTTAGTTCCTGCTATTTTAAAAAGAAGATGGTTAACCATATTTTTATTATTAAACTTCTAAAGCACTTTTTAGAGCTGAAGCATGGAAAATCCATTTATAGTATTATTTTAGAAGATTAGAGAAGAAAAGAGTTAGGCAATCATGAAATTTTAATGAAAAAAATAATTAAGGCAGTATTTTGTCTGTCTCAACTAACCTAAAATATTAATTCAACTTAACTCTCATTACAGTCCAGAAGGAAAGAATAATTATCCTTCATTTCTAAGACAGGAAACATATTATGTTGTGTGATTTCTCTCCTAGCTATTATGTTTGAATTTAGAGTTAATTAGCTATTCAAACCTTAGTCTCTGATTCCAAGGTAAATGTTCTTCATTGCATAAGCAGGCTATGGTGTTTTATTCAGTATGATTCTTGCTTTTAGTGGAGGTGGGGTGAGGAGACAAAGTTTTACTTTATTTATAACTCACTAATCTACAAGAGTAGAAGGCAGGCACAGGCAAGCCAAGCTTGTTAGGATTTGCCCTGGAGTTAGGAGGTGATACATTTTATGGTTGACTCTGTTATATATCCAACCAAAAAGCCATTCTATGGAATTTAGTAACTGGTGGAGAGTTCTTACTAGAGTGTGTCTGAGAACATCTGGGCCATTTATAAAGTATAAAAGTTTATTTTTCAGATTGGAAGTTATGATGTCAGAAATTAAGGGTCAGTTCTCCAGTGAGGATCTCTTCTTGTATACTAGAAAAGGAGAAGGGGGATGGATAGAAAGAGTTAAACTCTCTCCAACAAACCCTTGGTAATAGTGTTAAATCTTTTTTTTTTTTTTTAACCAAAACTCAGTTCTCATGTCCAAAACAACACTCAAAAAGCATTACCTCTGAAACACCTTGGTTGGAAATTAGGTTCCCCAGACATGAATTTTGAAAATCCATTCCAACCACAGCATTCCATAGTTGGACATCGTTCAGTATCTTTCAGGGCATTCAGTGAATGTGTCACCAGTATGAGTGATCCTTCCTGATGATCTCTGTACTGCTGTAAGAGATACCAATCAATAAAGATGTGATTCCATTTCTAATTAAATACAGAGGTGATCACAAGCAAAACTGGCAAATATGGTTGCTACATCTTGCTAAGGGTATAATTAAGAAAGTTTTAAATTGGCACTAAGTTATCCAAATCAAATCATCCTGTTCTGTACCTGGAATTCAGTCTGTAATATCACAAGGTTTTTTTTTTTTTCTAGGTTGCTTTCTAGTAATCTAGGAAGAGGAATCTTAACTGAGAAACTTTATTTTCTGTTTGCCTATGGGCAAGTCTGTAGGGCATTTTCTTAATTAATGATTGGAGAGGGAGGGTCCAGCACATTGTGGACAGTACCATTGCTAGATAGTTGGTCCCACATTATATATAAAAAGAGGTTGATCAGGCCATGATGAACAGATATAAGGAGCAAGCCAGTAAACCATATTCCTCCATAGTCTGGCTTTAGTTCCTACCCTGGCCCTCCTCACTAACGTGACCTGAGAGTTGTAAGATGGAATAAACCTTGTCCTTCCCAAATTGATTTTGTCATGGTATTTTTTCACAGCAACAGAAACTTTAACTGGGACAAAAGTGTTTCTTTGCAACTTAAAGTTCAAGGACAACATGGAAGCCATCAGCAGACATGACAGCTGAAGCCAGAAGCTGATTGCTGAGGGCTCACATCTTGAATCCAGAAAACAGAAGCTGCAACAGGAATGTCAAGTAGCTTTTGAAACCTCAAAGCTCACCCCCAGTGACATACTTTCTTCAGCAAGGCCACACCTCCCAAGCCTATCCAAACAGTGCCACAAACTGGGAACCAACTACTCAAATGCCTTAGACTGTGTGGGGTGTGTGGGGTGTGTGTGTGGGTGGACTTCTCATTCAAACCACCAGAGTTTAGAACAAAAAAAAATATTAAAGATTGAAATATGACCAGAAGAAAAGAATCAAATGACTCAATTATCAATCTTAGGTGGGACCACTGAATAGTGTTTTCTAGAAATCTGTAGCAGGCAGCACTGGACATATCATGCTGGCATTATTGGGATCTCATAAGGCCCATGAGTACAGCATTAGTTCTCAGTGAACCACTTAAAGACAAACTTACATTTGAATTTTTTTAATCCCTGAAATTAAATTAAAAGGACAGTCTCAGGTTGTGAAGAGGGGATGCAGTGGGGGGGGGTCCTCAAATTTTTCTCATCAATTTTAAGAAAGCAGACATATGTTTTCATTATGTAACATGTAGTTTTCATTAGGTAAAGTCTGGCTATAATATAATATAGAGTGAATACTCATTTTATAAAATGCATAGGACCGTATGGATTTGAATTTTTTCTTTTGCTTGCACAGATAAATGGACATATCTGGAAGAGACCTGTCACAAGTGAGCCTGCTGAGGTCTTTTCCACCCTGAGAGTACCAAATAAAATATGTGGTGTTAGTGTTTTGACTGGGATCCATCACATGAGGTTAGGTGTAGGATTTTCCACTTATAACATCATTCTCCTACTCAAAAGATTTTGAATCTCAGAGCCTTTCAAACCTTTCGATAGAGATGTTCAAATTATATTATTTTTAACTATGTTTGTAAATAATAGAAATATTGTAGTATATTATTCACCCCCTGGTTTCAGAGGGATATGAGAATTGACAGGTTCTTCTTTATGTAAATTTGTTATACAAAAACAAAACAAATCAAATCAAATCAATTTTGAGGAAAAAAAAACATACTGATAGTGCTAAAATGAGCCCCAAAGTGAAGATACACAGAAATTGTCAGAGTCATGGACACTGGTCAAGAACAACAAGAAGAAAGCTAATCTAGTTTTTCGAAGAAAATTCTGCAAACCCCGTCAGGTGAATTTCTGTCAGGTGAATTTCTGTACTTTACTTAATGTTTCCAGCTCTCATCTTCATTATCCAATTGAAAGCTTTCAGGCAGATACTTTCTAACTCCCCTTTTAGCATTAAATTATGCTAAAAAATGTGATGCTGAGGGTGAGATTAAGATAACTTTGTTGGCTAGAAATAGATTTTCAACACAATCAGGAAGTCTTTCCTGGAGTCTCTCCATGAGCAGGGGAGGTCAAACATTTTAATGATGCTTCCCGTATCCATTTCTTTGCCCTTTCTTTCTTTCTTTCTTTCTTTCTTTCTTTCTTTCTTTCTTTCTTTCTTTCTTTCTCTCTCTATCTCTTTCTTCCTTCCTTTCTTTCTTTCTTTCTTTCTTTCTTTCTTTCTTTCTTTCTTTCTTTCTTTCTTCCTTCCTTCCTTCCTTCCTTCTTTCCTTCCTTCCTTCCTTCCTTCCTTCCTTCTTTCCTTCCTTTCTTCCTTTCTTTCTTTCCTTCTTTCCTTCTTTCCTTCTTTCTTTTTCTTTTTCTTTTTCTTTTTTCTAGACAGGGTTTCTCTGTGTAGCCCTGGCTGTCCTGGAACTCACTCTGTAGACCACGCTGGCCTTGAACTCAGAAATCCCCCTGCCTCTGCCTCCCGAGTGCTGTCATTAGCGTGTGCCACCACTGCCTGGCTTCTTTGCCCTTTCTTACAAGTGACTAATTTCTACTTGATTCTCTCTATTTCCTTTACTTCCACATTAATGTATTTTAAATAAGAAAATTGACTCTGTTCAAGGCTAATCCCAACAGAGTCCCATCACAGAGGCACACCAGCATTTAGATATGGTATGGAACAATACTCTGTAGGTGTCACTAGTCAATCAACACTAAAAGCAAACTCTTGTTCTTGTTTCTTCCCTGGTGTTCATCAAAGGTTCGTTTTATGCTGAGTAGTTGCACAAATTCTATGTGTCTTGACCCCTAGAGCAGTGCCGCTTTCCTAAAGCACATTTCTGCCTGGCTGACTATGGATATGTGACGTTCTTTCTACTACATTAGGCAGGTTTTTTTTTTTTTTTCTTTGTTGGCTGGATTCCTAGTAGATCCTGATACTGAAAAATCGGGTTGGGTTAGTTTGGTCCATGTGTGTCAAGTTCAAGTTCTTTGGGTGGAGGAAATGATTTAAATCAATCTCACCCACTTTCAAACACCTCCACTAAGTAGTGCTTACAAAATATGGCATGTGGATTATGAAAGCACAGCCTTAAATGCCTACCATAACAAAATCTATGGCCAATTTTCAAATTTTCCTTTAAGTGCCTCTTTGCAAGCATAATTTACAGGTTTCCCCTACTATTTAATTACCTAAATCTAGGAGGAAACTTAAAATAGAAAGGCAAGGGAATATCTGTACTCCGTCTATCTTATCCTAATATACTGGAAAAGTGAAGTTATTTCCTTTGCTGCAGTAATGCAATGGTAAATGTGTACCATACATTTTATACTTTGAGTCCCAGGCTTGATCGAGTGGGAGTGGTGAACTGAATTCAGAGTAGTACACTTGGAAACAAACGATACAGAACTCAAACCTGCACTTCTTGTATACTGTTCTTTTGTATAAAGGAATGTAGGTTACTTCACACCCTGTAGGCTCAGTTCCCATAGCAGCAATATGTGAAAATGTCCTCGTGTCGAGGAATTCTGTAAAGACGGACAATCACCTTACATATCTGTTAATATCAGGATTTTTGAAAATGTTCAGCAAAAAATTTTAAAGTAAAGATAATCTGTAGACCAGTGCCATTTCTAGATATATTATCAAATGCTCTTGTTAGCATAATTGTTGATATCAAATCCAGTTCCTTTCTTTAGCTTTATAACTGAACATGTCCTACTACTATAATAGTGTCAGAGCCACAATGGGTTAATAAAGAGAATATTATTTATATATTTGTAAAATGAACCAGTTTCATAGATAAACCTTTGGTATCCATTTTTGTATGGATATGAGGTTCTAAGGTTCTAAGGTTCATAATGTAATTTCATTTCTGTGCAAACAAATAGATGACTTCTAATGATATTTCAGGTTTATAATTGTTGAACTGTGGTACTATGTATAGTTTGTAAAATAGAAGACTTATTGTAACAGCACATGGAGTATTTGCTATAGTCTCTTAGCAACATGTAGCACTCACAATCCTAAGATATGATACAGATAAAGCAAACTGCAAGACAGATCCTCTGTATTGTGTCAGAGGGTAGAAAAATTCATGAAAGCCAGGGACTCTATTTCATTAATTCCCAAAGCTTATAACAACCAATGAATCTTGACAACTACGTAGGCTTACAGTTATGGTATTCATAGCCGTTCTTTTACTTCTTTGTTAAAGATAAACCAACATGATATGAAAAAGATATTCTTTTTTCACCAGAAAAATTATAACAGCATAATTTTTCTTCAAAAGTAAGATAAAATAGAAATAATTTTAGAATATTTAAGTTTGATATAAGTTATATCTCTTATTTCCATTTCATATAGTTTATATACTTATTATATAGGTCTTATATGTAATTTCAAACTATTGATAACGTGAAGATACTCTCTGCTATAGTTACTTTTATGTGTTACTCTGATTAAAACACCCTAACTAAAAGCCACTTGGGGAAGGAAAGGGTTAATAATGATTACACATTCTCATTACAATCATCATTGTGTGAAGTCAGTGCAAGAACTCAAAGCAGAAACCTAGAGGCAAAGGTTGTAGAAGAAAACATGAAAGAATGCTGCTTATTGCTTATTGCTCGGCTTTCTTTCTTTTTAAAATTTTTTTATTTATTAGATATTTTCTTTATTTACATTTCAAATGCTATCCGGAAAGTTGCCTATACTCTCCCCCCACCCTGCTCCCCTCCCCACCCACTCCCACTTCTTGGCCCTCGTGTTCCCCTGTACTGGGCCATATAAGGTTTGCAAGACCAAGGGGCCTCTCTTTCCAATGATGGCCGACTAGGCCATCTTCTGCTACATATGCAGCTAGAGACACGAGCTCTGGGGGGAACTGGTTAGTTCATATTGTTTTTCCATCTATAGGATTTTGCAGACCCCTTCAGCTCCTTGGTACTTTCTCTAGCTCCTCCATTGGGGGCCCTGTATTCCATCCTATAGATGACTGTGAGCATCCACTTCTGTATTTGCCAGGCACTGGCATAGCCTCACAACAGACAGCTATATCAGGAAAATCCTTTTCAGCAAAATCTTGCTGGCCTATGCAATAGTGTCTGCGTTTGGTGGCTGATTATGGGATGGATCCCCAGGTGGGGTAGTCTCTGGATAGTCAGTCCATTCTTTCATCTCAGTTCCAAATATTGTCTCTGTAACTCCTTCCATGGGTGTTTTTTCCCAATTCTAAGGAGGAATGAAGTATTCATACTTTGGTCTTCCTTCTTCTTGATTTTCTTGTGTTTTGCAAATTGTATCTTGGGTATTCTAAGTTTCTGGGCTAGTATCCACTTATCAGTGAGTGCATATCAAGTGACTTCTTTTGTGGTTGGGTTACCTCACTAAGGATAATATCCTCCAGATCCATCCATTTGCCTAAGAATTTCATAAATTCATCATTTTTAATAGCTGAGTAGTACTCCATTGTGTAAATATACCACATTTTCTGTTTCCATTCCTCTGTTGAAGGACATCTGGGTTCTTTCCAGCTTCTGGCTATTATAAATAAGGCTGCTATGAACATATTGGAGCATGTGTCCTTATACCAGTTAGAAATCTAGGTATATTCGGCTTGCTTTCTTATACAACCTAAGACCAACTGCTTAAGAGAAACACTGCCCACAGTGAGTTGGGTTGCCTATATCAACCATTAACTAAGAAAATACTGTACAAACTAATATTATCAACTCAGTCTCTCAATTGAGGTTCCCTTTTCCTAGGTGACTAGTTTGTGTCAAGTTGGTAAAAACTAACCAGCACACTATCCAAATAAGTATCCACTGAGAAGCTCTATCCTTACGCTTATCGTGTGGTAGATGCTCAGTGATTATTAAGTGCATCTAATTTAATCAAACATTCGCCTCCCTATATGCATAAATATTTTCCTATGCATACCACTTTCTGTCATTTCTATTTGTACAATACATTGAAATCTAAGTGTATGCTGGAAGTACAAAGCCAATAAAATAATTCCATATATATAATTGAAGAATACTACTTTAACACATTAGACATTGTATTTCTCAAAATTATTTAAAATGTGAGGTTAGTTAAAATATTTAAAATTATTTAAAATTCTATGATCTAGAATACAGATTTATAGGTTTGCTTTTGAGGCTAAAGTATTACTTTCACATCTCAAAACCATTAGTAATCTATTCATTCCAATCTACTACTTAAGTACAGGATTTTTTTTTAACTGCTCAGAACCCATCCTATTTAAGCATATTTTTTTCTCACTTTTGAAAGTATCCTGCCCATTGTTTCATCTGAACTCTAAGGATACAGTTTAGATTCATTTTATCTGACATATTTTTTGCTGCTGTAATGGCAACAATATTGTAGAACTCTTGAAGTACAAGTCAAGGCATTGAACCTGTTGTAATATACCAATTTGAATTGAAACAACTGGCAACATTCATCAGTAAGTTGGTATAATTATTATTGTGCCTCTGATACTCTAAGCCATATGCAGTTTAGATGTAGGGCAAATTATAATTATGAAAACTGTGGTAATTTCAGGTTTAGAAAATTATTCACTAGATGTGGCATAGGATGGAATATCAGGTGTTGAAGCAAGACAGAGGCATAGTTTCCTAAGCATCTGATAATAATATAAAGTTATAGAAAAAGTAAAATGATAATATTATAACTAGTTTCTCTTTACCTATTTATTTTCTTCTTTTCATGTTAAAAGTAGTTGATACTTTTGAAGGAAAAAAATTTATATAGGACTGTACTGGCTGGTTTTGTATGTCAACTTGACACAGGCTAGAATTATCACAGAGAAAGGAGCCTCCCTTGAGGAAATGCCTCCATGAGATCCAGATATAAGGCATTTTCTCAATTAATGATCAAGGGTGGGAGGGCCCATTGTCGGTAGTGCCATTTCTGAGCAAGCCAAAGAAAGCAATCCAGTAAACAGCACCCTCCATGGCCTCTGCATCAGCTCCTGCTTCCTTACCTGCTTAGTTCCTGTCCTGACTTCCTTTGGTGATGAACAGCAATGAGGAAGTGTAAGCTGAATAAACCCTTTCTTCCACACCTTGCTTCTTTCTTCTTGGTCTTGATGTTTGTGCAGGAATAGAATCTTGACTAACACAAGGGCTAAATTTACTTTAAAAAATGGTTAGAGTGGTTTTAATACATAAAAGTCTCCCAGAACGTAGATTTGATAATTCATAGTAATTAACTCCTTCAGGAAGGAAGTGGTTTCTGAAACTTTAAAATGGTATCATCTGCTGACCCATCACTATTGAGCGTGAAAAAACATCTTGATGTGGCAAAAATCAATGTATCAGTTTCCAACTTAACCACAGATTTGAATATAAACAGTTATTGGCCAGCTTTATATCTGAAGGTGTCTCAGAATTTTTATTTTATAAGAGAAGCCAATTTTTAACTGTGAAGGTCAGGAAAAGGTACATTTAAAGGTAGAAGTCTTCAGTGAGAGCAGTAGTTCCTGGGGTAACAATTTCTAGGTGAGATTGGCAGCTGGAAACCTTGAGCACAGCCTGCAGTGCTGGATTCATAGTGGAGCTCCTGCAAGTTTCCTTGACTCAGGAGGACTGAGCCTGGGAGCTAGAATTCCCCATTGCTTGAAGAACATTCCTCACAACCTGTTTTTGTCGGAACATTTCCTCCTGAAGTAGTGTCACAGAGAATTTAAGGATATTTCTGGATTTGCAAGGACTCAGCTATTCAGAGAACAGTAAGTACCAAGGATGTAGTCTTGTAGTAGATTGTGATAGACTGTGTGCATCAGTACAGATTTTGTCAGTTATTGAGTCATTCTCTTTTGTTAGAGAATAGAAAACACTACAGTTAAGTGTGACTACAACCTTATTTATTGATAATGTGTTCACTATAAACATTAAAAAGGTATGTGAAGACTCCAGGAGAAACATAGGCCTTAGATTGAGAGTTGCTTTAGTTATATATGTTTGTGGCTAGTTTCTGAGCTAAATATTTTCTCTGAGGGACATTTCTACAGAATGTGTGTTCCACTGTGTGCACTGGGACCAAAGACATTGTTTATCTTCTGGACACATATGTTCTGCATTCTTTCATCTCTATCAAATTCTCAGTTTCAACATGTTTTGCACAGCATTTAATAAAGTTTATATTTTCAATTTTGTAATGCATACAGAAAAGATTCTAACTATAATTTACTCAGAACATTTAAACTGACCAATTTGACTATAGTAGCTGGACATCTCCAAAATGCTCGGTAAGCTGATATGCAAGGTTGTAGTCAATATATCATCTATAAATTTTGAGTGGCATGTGAAAGTACACAGACATTGACCTTGAAATATGGCAACTATGCTAGAAGATCTAGACTACAGATAACTTACAATGTTATCATAAGTTGTGCCCAAGGTGAAGTTTACATGTGTTTTAAATACTAACACCGGGCACTGTGCCCTTGTAGTATATTGCAGGATAATTAGATAAATAGTAAACAGAAATATTCATTTCCAGCTGATGACTACTTAATCGGCAGGAAGTCTGCTCATGAACAACCAGCAAGCTCAATAAATTTACCACAGGCGAAGCAATGGGTAGTAAATAATTCCAAGGTAAATTCTTTGAGTTTTACAAACAGGATTACTCGATGCTATTTTTTTCCATGTCGGGATTTCGTGGGACCAAATACTTATTTTATTTTTTAAGTTCATCTTGTGTATTTTGAATTTTCCTATAATTATTGTGCATTTACTCTTTAGAGTTGAAAACAAAAAAATCTTAAGGTAGTATTCTGGTATAATCAAAACATACTTTTAGAGATTAGTATATCAAGAGCAATTTAATTTATTCATGATAATCAAACCTTATGATGGTGATTCACACATACACAATCAAACCACATACACACAAACACACACACTGCCTTTAGTTGCCTGAGAAAATAGTGAATGCAGTACCTTTTCAATATTAATTTATGTTAAGAACAACAACCAGACTTGTGGAAATAGTCTAAATGGGTAAGGCCTGTAGTCCTGAGTTTGCTTCTGTCCTCTGACCACCCAAAAGGCCATGTGCCATGTTGGGTGCTTGCTGTACTCATCTTAACCACCTGTCTCACCACCTGAAGACCTGCATTAGCATCTTCTCTGACTACATAGAGGATAGCTGTGTCTTCACAAAGTCAAGGCAAGAGTGACTTCTAGTCAGTCTTCCATCCTACTCTCTGGAGCAGCCCTCAACATGAAGGGTGGACAGATTTATAATACCCCTGCCTCTTCATTGCAATGTGACATTCACAGATACCTTCTACATGGTTTTCCAGAGAGTTCTCAACAGGACTGAGTGTGTTTCCACAGCAGGAATCAATTATTAAGTACCCTTTTTTATTCTCTTCCTTTATTAACTCATTTCCTCATACTTAGCTTGCCAAAGAGATTACTTATATCTAAACACCCATGTCACAGTGGTTTTTCTTAAATGGAATGTAATCTAAGGGTTTATACTATATATGGTTTCTGAAAGCCCAGGGTGTGGAGGTGGTGGTGGTAGTGTGTGTGTGTCTGTAAAACTCTAGATTTTCTGAAACTTAACATTACATTATATATGAAAATAAAGTAATTTTTTTAAGTTTTACATAGATTTTAATTATTAGTTATGAGAGGAATACTTTACAGGACAAGGTATATTACATTCATTTCGACAAGATACACAATGAAGGCACTATGGCATGTAGGCACTGATATAAGTATGGAGATATGTGAGGCCTTCAAGGAGGAGGTGATATTAGATCAGTTGTTTGGAAGATATCAAGAATTATTGCAAGTGAAGATAAATGAAATGTTGTTTTCAGTCAATGACAAACCAACGATAACGTAAGAGAGGTGTGAAGGAATGTGGATTATTCAAAGAAAAGAACACTGTTTCCTGAGCTCAAGAATGTCTGAAGTAAGAGAGCAGAAAGCAAAGTGGATCTGAGTTAGTCAGTGACAGTCTGAGCATTTGCGGAAGCCCTGGTCAGAGCGGGGGAAGGAAGAATGTTTCAGACCTGCACATGCTAAACTATTTTTTTCTCATGTGACTTCTAAAAAAAAAAGCCTCTCACCCACGCATCATCAGTCACTTCCTTAGCCATCATTATTTTGAAGGTATGACTCACTGATAGAGCGTTCTCTGAAACCCAAGACATTTTAGAATTTGTGTATATTTTCTTATGTTCACTGAATAGGACAAGATTGCCTGGGTCCTCAAAGTTTGTTCCTATCTTATGATGTCCATCTTATTATAATTCATTTCTTTGAGACTTCCACTTTAAGGTATGGTGTGTGTTCCTTGTGCCCTGGAGGGAACTGTGACTGTTTCTGTCTCATATAAAGAAACGTAGGAACAAGGGGGTGGGGGGAAAGCATGGATTCCAAAACAATGCTCACATGGGTTCAAGAACTGAGCAAGCACTGCTCTGGAAACCAGGACTTTAGGACTCTAGCTCTGGATCTCCCCCACCTGGTTTGATGAACCTTGGTGAGTGACTGAAGTTTTCACCATCTGTATTTCAGTAAAGATATGAGTTGGACCATCTCCCAGATTTCTACTAGTCATAGCTACTTGTGTTGAAATCAGTATCAGAGGATAAAACTGAATATTCTTGTGCCCAATACTAAAATTTAGCAAAAAGATTTGAAAATTTATATTCCTTTCTGAAAAAAACGTAATTCAAACACCACTGTTACTAGTTCCTATAAGGTATCCATTTTTGATTTCATGTAAGTTCCATTAATTAAAAATACATAATCATACGCATATAAAATAATTTTCTAAAATACATTTGCTGTCACTGGACCTTGGAGTATGTTTCACAGGCTGCTGGAAAGATGATAACATTTCATTATGATTTGTTTCATAACTACAGGACTGTACTCGCCACTGAAATGCAGATTTTAGAGATGACAGATAATAGCCCATTTTGAGAGTTAGTATTCCTTAAGGCATTGTTATAACATAAAACAAGAGGATCAAAGAATTGCCTCTTCCTTCAGCCATACATCATACACTCTGAATAAACAACAGCTAAAAGATCCAGTTGCATGGCTTCATTTCTACATCATTTACTCTCATGTGTTACAAATTAGTGCTGTTGCTTCATATTTTATGCTGGAAAATATGTTAGATTGTTCAATGAGTGATTGATCTTCCCCACATAATCATGATAGGACTTTTTAGATGTAGGGAAGGAGACTAGTTAAATACAGGTGCTATGGGGGGGGGGAAGAGGGATAGAAAGTTATTATCTTAGAGGGAAATAAATGTGAAAGTGATAGCTTGAGACCTACTGAGCTCAGAGGCAGTAAGAGATGAGGAAATGTGCCCAAGGGTAGCTCATAACTGAGAGCACTGCGTGCATTCTCCTCCTCACAATAACTCTCTTTTATTTAGAAATCTGAAGTGGAGTATCGTCTAGGGAGCTGAGGGGAAAAGGTAACTATTTTTGAAAAATCCTATTAGACTTTAGAAATCTTCAGCTTGCTTTTTTACTTTCTTGACAACAAACAGTTCTGGAAAATACAATATAAACTATACTTGGAACATAGTATTACAATGTCACAGTAACTGCCTTTATTTTTTTTCTAAATAATACATTTATAAAATGTGTCCAAGGTACCTGTTAGTGCACCATACTAGATTTGCCAATGTAAAGGTCTGAGAATTGGTTTTGATGAGAAGTGATGAGGACAATTCCAAACAGGAGCAATAAAGAGAATAGTCATCCAAGAACAGGCACCCATGGGAACTTGCTGCAAGACAAGTGCCCTAATACAGGATTTATTTAAACAATTTATATAATCTTCACAAATGTAAATAGAATTGTTATATTACAGTGGATAGAAGTCAAGTTCATTAAAGTTAACATGACCAGACATTAATAATTGTTAATATCAATGATCTAAATCTATTTCAAAAGCTGTGCTTTCTAAATGATGCTGTTTTCCTCATCAGATTATAAATGTCTGCTGGAATCTAATACATGTGCTGCACATTTATTTTCCAAGAATCAAATCACCATCATTTGATTTTTAAATAAGTACAGCAAAGGTCCCACAATGCAAGCCCATCATTGTTAAACTAACTTGGATTTGAGACTCCAGGCACACCTGGCAGTTAAGTTTGATTGGGGGTTTGGTGTACTAGGGGAAGATGGAGAGTGAACTCTTATAGGCTGCTAGTTGGCCACCAGGAATTCCAGGACCTTACTGTTTTATGAGATCTAGAATAGGCAAGGCAAATGAACCCTCTGTCACAGGTAGGAAATTTAGAAGTGTGTCTAACTCAGCAGTAAAATAATATTTTAGTGTCATTTAAAAACTCAGAAAATTACAGACCAAACTTCTTCATCCTATGAGATATCTATATCTCTCAGTGGTCTAAGGGAAAATGATGCACTCTGAATAAAATGAAGGGCTACTCCTACTAGTTAGGTCCAGGTACCATGTTTGGGGAGGATAGGGGTAATATTGCCTGTAGTTTTACCCTAGTAGGTATCTCTGATTTGATTGTAGCAACATGACTCAGTGTGGCCAACTGTCCTGTTTTGCTCCCACTGTCTGGGTGTTAGTGCTGAAAGGACTGTATCCTTGAGTAAAGCTATTTCCATTAAGCTGTTAGTCATTCTAACAGAGATAGTGGAGAAAAACCAACTCAGGTGTAGATGATTCTATACTAAATTTGATTATTACAGTTAGAGTCATACTAACCTCTGTGAGTTCATGGTTCATGCAATTGTGACTCTCTAGGTTACACTAGCCTGGGAATGTGGTTTGGGGGAGTCAGTCTCATTGATTTTGTCTAATTTTCTTCTATTTTGTGGTGCTGAGGCATCTCAGCCAGAGCCTAATACTTGCTAGACAAGTACTCTGCCATCCCACATCTCAGTGAGTTTGGTCACCAGCTGCCTTGGGCCCTTAAGTCACTTCCGAGCCTGTTTTCCCTATCACTGAAGTCCCTAGAAGGCAAGGCATCTAGCTAGAGTAATGAGGAAACCCTTGCCACCTCCTCTGTTGCACATGGACAGTAGTGACTATCTGTGTGGCTGAGGGTTTGGAATTTTCAAAGCAGACAGACCAGCTGTTGTCAATGCTTTCTGCAGGGGTGGCCATATTCAGTTATGCTCTTGAACTAAGAATTGCTTTTCCAGTTTCTTTTTTTTTACAAAATAAATTCCCTGTAGCTATTACTCACTTTGTTTAGATATACATGAAATCTAATGAAACCCCCATTGCCAAACTAAGGCAGATTCCCTGTTAAGTTAGAGAAGTTGAAGTTCAAGCCTTCTTGAATAGATTTGCACTAAATTTTAATTTTTTTTTCTTAAGGGCTAAAATGCTGTAGGATGAATTGTGTACCATGCTCATTCAAATACAAACTCTAGCATCAACAGTGACTATATTTGGAGATAGGGATTTGGATTCTAGTAGCACTCTAATTTCAAAGAACCAGTGACTTCCTAAGACAGGAGATCACTCTCACAACCCCTCCTTTGTTCTTTCCTCTTCTGTCCTCTCTCTATCATACTAGGACTTAGTGAAATGCCAGACTATCTGTGAGACAGAAAGAAAGCTCATCGCAGACACTTATACTGAAATTTCCATTTTGAGCTTCTGTATTAGTCAGGGTTCTCTAGAGTCACAGAAATTATGGACAGTCTCTTGATAGTAAAGGAATTTATTGATGACTTACAGTCGGCAGCCCAATTCCCAACAATGGTTCAGTCGCAGCTGTGAATGGAAGTCCAAGGATCTAGCAGTTACTCAGTCTCACGCAGCAAGCAGGCGAAGGAGCAAGAGCAAGAGCTAGACTCCCTTCTTCCAATGTCCTTATATTGTCTCCAGCAGAAGGTGTAGCCCAGATTAAAGGTGTGTTCCTTGAACTCGGAGATTCAATCTTCTGGAATCCATAGCCACTATGGCTCAAGATCTCCATACCAAGATCCAGATAAGGATATCCAAGCCTCCAGATAAGGGTCACTGGTGAGCCTTCCAATTCCGGATTGTAGTTCATTCCAAATATTGTCAAGTTGACAACCAGAAATAGCCACTACAGCTTCCAACCTCCAAATTGTGAGAAAAGTGTTTTCTACTGTTGAAGCCATCTCAGTCTGCATCACTTATTACAGTAGTCAAAGGAGGCAAACATGGTTCATCTTGGCTACAAACTTGTATCTGAATATCAGGAACACAAATTGGAATCAACATTTCTGTCTCCCCCCACCCTGGATCCCCTGGCCCATATTATAGCAGTAATTTATGATTCAGAGGAGCAACACCAACTCAGACTTAAATACTTTCTGGGATGGAGACTGATCTAAAAAGATACCACAAACATCCTTGGGGGTAATAAAAGAACAGAATACAATCTAGAATGATAAAAAAAGTTCCTTCTTGAGCAACTCAAGTTAGTTAAATTTGTGAGCACGACAGTGGGAACAATTTCTGAATGTGAATGAGAGGGTTGCAGGTGAGTGAGGAGCACAATGAGCACTGTGAGAAAGGTTCGTGAGGAACAAGGTGAAGGGGTGGGTGAGGAGTAAGGGGAGTGGGTTGTTGAGAGAATACTGAGTGGGTGGGTGTGAGCACAGGTGAGGGGCTGGGGGAGTAACAAGGTGAGCAGGTGGGTGAAAGCACAGATGAAAGGGTGGGTAGGAGCACGGTGAGCACAGTAGGATGTTAGGTAAATGGGAGAACCCCAGATTTAAAACTTGGATCCAGGGATTGCACAGTAAAGTGGCATGTAGCTCAATCTTTTCTTGATCAAGTACCTCATTGATAGAATAGAAAGAACTCTAGTATCTTTATCATCAAATTTTTGTATAGAACGAATTTTACAGACTTTATAAAGCTTTTACAACAATTTATGGGTGCATTGTATATGTACAACAAACGCTACCTACTTAAGTTATAATAAGATATTACCATCGATCCCAGAATAAATGGAATTCTTATTTGTAAAATTGTATAATCCTTGACTATATTCTGTGTCTTATATCTATACTCAATACATTCCTATGTCTTACCTATTTTGTCTTTAAAATATTCAAGTGATTCATATCTTTCTACCTCCAAAACAGAGGGCAAGCTTTCTCAACACTTGGAGTAAAGTATTTATTTCTAGCCTCCTGCAGGGAGAAGAGTGACTAAATATCTTCACATGGACTTACATTTCTACTACTTACTCCAATAGCTTTCTAATTCAGCTAGCTTTGCTTTCTGTCTCCATTTTCTCTGTCTATAAAAGTCAGTGAACTTTTCAAAAGCTATACCCAACAGTATTACTTCTCTCTCTCTCTCTCTCTCTCTCTCTCTCTCTCTCTCTCTCTCTCTCTCTCTCTCTCCCAATTAAACAGTTTGAACTATTGGTTTCAGTGGTCACATGGCACATTCCTCTTCTTTGGGTTTGTCTCTGTGCTGCCAACACATATATTTTGAAACATCACCTTGTACACAATTTTGTATTTTTATATATCTGCTAAGAAAAAAATTATGTTAAAACATAGATGCACATGTTAAAACAAACATGTTTCTGCTGCCCATAAGGCCAGGAAGTCCTCAGGGTCCTGCAGGAGAGTTGCATTGGTTCCATGCATGCACCAGCCCTCCCTTATTTTCTTCCTTCTTTGCACTGCCATCCTAGTGAAATTGCTTGAGTCATGGAAGATGAATCTTCTCTCTATTATTTCTCACCACATTGTTGATACTTTCGTGTATCGCTTATTAATAGGCGATCCAGAGTTGCATGACATTAAGAGATACTCAAGAATAAACTGGGTTTAATTCTTTATGCTTTCTTTTAAAAGTCCCAATAATGTCTTCATTCTCTTATAATGAATTCGCTTTCTACATTGTCCTATTCTAGACCATAAAAAGTTGCATGTGCAGGCACTTCAATCTTCCACAAATGAACCCTTCCATTTACTCATTACTTTAATTTCACTTCTACAGTAAGGTAGGGATACATAACAATTTGGGTAAATAATGATTACATTATTCCCCTCTCCTACATTTCACTGAAGACTGGCAAATCTTAGAGTAAATTACAAAGACCAGGACTGCACTGAAGTGAAGGATAGCTGTAGTACTCCTGTGTACAAACACTTTCCATTTAACAGTCTGAGATAATCTTCCAACAGTGTTCAATGAGAGTACCAACAATTTTTCTCATTGCTCTGGGAGGTAATTTAACTGATCTAGGTTGCTTAAATTTAATAGAATCTTCTTTGAAGCAGCTTAGTTAAGATTATTTTGAAACACAAAATAAAATTGGCCTGAAGCTATGTGTGCGTGTATGTTTTAACATAAATTTATTTTGAGTTCATATATAAAAATGAAAAATTGTGTATATTAATGGGGTATGGTGTGACATTTCAATATATGTATGCATATATTATATTATATGTAAATTATATTACTATTTTAAAATATTAACCTTCTTACATGTATGTGCTATTGTATTAATATTTATAATTAATAAATCCTGATGTGGGGTTGCTTCCCACATCAATGGCTTATGTTCCTGAATGAAAGACATACACACAGCCTTTATAGTTTAATATGCTTTAAGCAGCACAATAGCTGGGCAGCTGCTAGAATCTATCTCCTGCTGATAATTCTGAGTTACTGCTTACTAATCTTTATGCTCTGTCTTGGCTGCTCCAGACCCAGTTGAACAGTCCTTTGAGTTGTGTCCTCTTGGCCCCCTTACAGGGTGGTTCTGCTTTTTTCTCATGCCTACATCTCTCCTCTCCTCTACACTCTTCTACGACATGAAGGATCTCCCTTCTCCTGCTTCCTTGAGTCTGAAGCCTGGTAATCCTGCCTTGCCAGATGTTATCTGCAGAGGTCTGTGAGAGCTCTGGCTAGGCTGGAGCACCCAAAGAGTTGCACTCTTTGAAGAGGAGGGGGGAGGTCCATGGCTGCTGGACCTTTCCTTTCTTTTCCTTTCTTAGATATTTTCTTCATTTACATTTCAAATTCTATCCCAAAAGTTCCCTATACCTTCATCCCACACTGCTCCCCAACCCACCCACTCCCTCTTCCTAGCCCTGGCATTCCCCTGTACTGGGGCATATAACCTTCACAAGACCACGGGCCTCTCCTCCCATTGATGGTCTACTAGGCCATCCTCTGCTACATATGCAACTAGAGACAAAAGCCTGGGGGGTACTGGTTAGTTCATATTGTTGATCATCCTATAGGGTTGCAGACCCCTTTAGCTCCTTGGTACTTTCTCTAGCTCATTCAATGGGGGCCCTGTGTTCCATCCAATAGCTGACTGTGAACATCCACTTCTGTATTTGCCAGGCACTGGCATAGCCTCACAAGAGATGCTATATCAGGGTCCTGTCAACTAAATCTTGCTGGCATATGCAATAATGTTTGGGTTTGTTGGTTGTATATGGGATAGATCCCCGGGAGGGGCAGTCTCTGAATGGTCCTTCCTTCCATCTCAGCTCCAAACTTTGTCTCTGTAACTCCTTTCATGGGTGTTTTGTTTCCCCTTTTAAGAAGGAGCTAAGTATCCACACTTTGGTCTTCCTTCTCCTTGAGTTTCATGTGTTTTGTAAATTGTATCTTGGGTATTCTAAGTTTCTGGTTTAATATCAACTTATCAGTGAGTGCATATCATGTGTGTTCTTTTGTGATTGGGTTACCTCACTCAGGATTATATTCTCCAGATATATCCATTTCATAAATTCATTGTTTTTAATAGGTGAGTAGTACTCCATTGTGTAAATGTACCACATTTTCTGTATCCATTCCTCTGTTGAGGAACATCTGTGTTCTTTCCAGCTTCTGGCTATTATAAATAAGGCTGCTATGAACATAGTGGAGCATGTGTCCTTCTTACAAGTTGGAACATCATCTGGGTATATGCCCAGGAGAGGTATTGCCTGATCTTCCGGCAGTACTATGTCCAATTTTCTGAAGAAAGAAAATTGAGCATCAGACTGATTTCAGGAGTAGTTGTACCAGCTTGCAATCCCACCAGCAATGGAGGAGTGTACCTCTTTCTCCACATCTTCGCCAGCATCTGCTGTCACCTGAATTTTTGATCTTAGTCATTCTAACTGGTGTGAGGTGGAATCTCAGGGTTGTTCTGACTTGCAATTCCCTGATGATTACGGATTTTGGACATTTTTTCAGGTGCTTCTCAGCCATTTAGTATTCCTCAGTTGAGAATTCTTTGTTTAGATCTGTACCCCATTTTTTAATAGAGTTATTTGATATTCTGGAGTAGAACTTCTTGAGTTCTTTATATATATTGGATATTAGTCCCCTATCTGATTTAGGGTTGGTAAAGATCCTTTCCTAATCTGTTGGTGGCTTTTTTTTTTTTTTTTTTTTGTCTTATAGACAGTGTCTTTTGTCTTACAGAAGCTTTGAAATTTTATGAGGTCCTATTTGTTGATTCTCAATCTTACAGCACAAGCCATTGCTGTTCTGTTCAGGAATTTTTCTCCTGTGCCCATATCTTCCAGGCTTTTCCCCACTTTCTCTCTATAAATTTCAGTGTCTCTGGTTTTATGTGGAATTCTTTGATGCACTTAAACTTGAGCTTTGTACAAGGAGATAAGAATGGATCAATTTGCATTCTTCTACAAGATAATCGCCAGTTGTGCCAGCATCATTTGTTGAAAATGCTGTCTTTTATCGACTGGATGGTTTTAGCTCCCTTGTCAAAGATCAAGTGACCATAGGTATGTGGGTTCATGTCTGGGTCATCAATTGTATTCCAATTGATCTACCTGTTTGTCCCTGTACCAGTACCATGTTGGGTTTTTTTGTTTGTTTTTATTTTGTTTTTGTTTTTGTTTTGTTTTGTTTTTATCACAAATGTTCTGTAGTATAGTTTGAGGTCAGGCATGGTGATTCCACCAGAGATTCTTTTATTGTTGAGAATAGTTTTTGCTCTTCTAGTTTTTTTTATTATTCCAGATGAATTTGCAAATTGCCCTTTCTAACTCAGTGAAGATTTGAGATGGACTTTTGATGGGGATTGCATTGCATCCTTAGATTGCTTTCAGTAAGATAGCCCTTTTCACTATATTGATTCTGCCAATCCATGAGCATGGGAAATCTTTCCATCTTTTGAGATCTTCTTTAATTTCTTTCTTCAGAGAGTTGAAGTTATTATCATATAGATCTTTCACTTCCTTAGTTAGAGTCACACCAGTAAACTTTATATTGTTTGTGAATATTGTGAAGGGTGTTGTTTCCCTAATTTCTTTCTCAGACTGTTTATCTTTTGTGTAGGGAAAGGCCACTGATTTGTTTGAGTTAATTTTATATCCAGCTACTGCACTGAAGCTGTTTATCAAGTTTAGGAGTTCTCTGGTGGAATTTTTAGGGTCACTTATATATATTATCATATCATCTGCAAATAGTGATACTTTGACTTCTTCCTTTCCAATTTGTATCTCCTTGATCTCCTTCTGTTGTCCTATTGCTCTGGCTAGGACTTCAAGTAGTATATTGAATAGGTAGGGAGAAAGTGGGCAGCCTTGTCTAGTCCCTGATTTTAGGGGGATTCCTTCAAGTTTCTCTCCATTTAGTTTGATGTTGGCTACTAATTTTCTATATATTGCTTTTATTATGTTTAGGTATGGGCCTTGAATTCCTGATCTTTTCAAGACTTTTATCATGAACGGATGTTGGATTTTGTCAAATGCTTTCTCAGCATCTAACGAGATGATAATGTGTTTTTTGTCTTTGAGTTTGTTTACATAGTGGATTACATTGATGGGTTTCCATATATTAAACCATCCCTGCATCCCTAGGATGAAGCCTACTTGGTAATGATGGATGATCATTTTGATGTGTTCTTGAATGTGGTTTGCAAGAATTTTATTGAGTATTTTTGCATTGATATTCATAAGGGAAATTTGTTTGAAGTTCTCTTTCTTTGTTGGGTCTTTCTGTGGTTTAGGTATCAGAGTAATTGTGGCTTCATAGAATGAATTGGGTAGAGAACCTTCTGTTTCTATTTTGTGAAATAGTTTGAGGAGAATTGGAATTAAGGCTTCTCTGAAGGTCTGATAGAACTGTGCACTAAATCCATCTGGTCTTGGGCTTTTTTGGGTTGGGAGATTATTAATGTGTGTTTCTATTTCTTTAGGGGATATGGGACTGTTTAAATCATTAACCTGATCCTGATTTAACTTTGGTACCTGTTATCTGTCTAGAATAGTGTTCATTTCATCCAGGTTTTCCAGTTTTGTTGAGTATAGCTTTTTGTAGTAGGATCTGATGATGCTTTGGATTTCCTCAGATTTTGTTATGTCTCCCTTTTCATTTCTGATTTTGTTAATTAGGATACTCTCCATGTTCCCTCTAATTATTCTGGCTAAGGGACTATCTAACTTGTTGATTTTCTCAAAAACAAAAAACAAAAACAAACAAACAAACAAACAAACAAAAAACAGCTCTTTGGCTTGTTGATTCTTTGCATAGTTCTTTTTGTTTCCACTTGGTTGATTTCATCCCTGAGTTTGATTATTTCCAGCTGTCTACTCCTCTTGGGTGAATTTGCTTCCTTTTGCTCTAGAGATTTTAGGTGTGCTTTTAAGCTGCTAGTGTGTGTTCTCTCTAGTTTCTTTTTCACAACACTCAGAGCTATGATGTTTCCTCTTAGGACTGCTTTCACTGTGTCCCATAAGTTTGGGCATGTTGTGGCTTTATTTTCATTAAACTTTAAAAAGTCTTTCTTTCTTTATTCCTTGACCAAGGTATCATTGAGTAGAGTGTTGTTCAGCCTCTATGCCAACATTGGCTTTCTATTATTTATGTTGTTACTGAAGATCAGACTTAATCTGTGTTGACCTGCTAGGATGCATGATATAATATCAATGTTTTTTTTTTTATATGTTGAGGCCTATTTGGTGACTGATTATATGGTCAGTTTTGGAGAAGGTATCATGAGGTGCTGAGAAGAAGGTATATCCTTTTGTTTTAGGGTAAAATGTTCTGTAGATATCTGTTAAATCCATTTGTTTCATAACTTCTGTTAGTTTCACTGTGTCTCTGTTTTGTTTCTGTTTCCAGGATCTGCCCATTGATGAGAGTGGGGTGGTAAAGTCTCCCACTATTATTGTGTGAGGTAGAATGTATGCTTTGAGCTTTTCTAAAGTTTCTTTAATGAATGTGGATGCCCTTGCATTTGGAGCATAGATATTCAGAATTGGGAGTTCGTCTTGGAAGATTTTACCTTTGATGAGTATGAAGTGCCCCTCCTTGTCTTTTTTGATAACTTTGGCTACTCCAGCTTGTCTTTGGACCATTTGCTTGGAAAATTGTTTTCCATCATTTTACTCTGAGGTCATGTCTGTCTTTGTCCCTGAGATTGGTTTCCTGTATGCAGCAAAATGTTGGATCCTGTTTACATAGCCATCCCATTAGTCTATGTCTTTTTATTGGGGAATTAAGACCATTGATATTAAGAGATATTAAGGAAAAGTAATTGTTACTTCCTGTTATTTTTATTGTTAGAGTTTGGATTCTGTTCTTGCGGTTATCCTCTTTTAGGTTTGTTGAAGGATTACTTTCTTGCTTTTTCTAGGGCATCATTTCCCTCCTTGTGTTGGACTTTTCCCTTTATTATCCTTTGAAGAACTGGATTCATGGAAAGATAATACATAAATTTGGTTTTATCATGGAATACTTTGGTTTCTCTATCTATTGTAATTGAGAGTTTTGCTGGATATAGTAGTGGGGACTGGTATTTGTGTTCTCTTAGGGTCTGTATAACATCTGTCCAGGATCTTTTGGCTTTCAGTCTGTGGTGAGAAGTTTGGTGTAATTCTATTGGTCTGCCTTTATATGTTACTTGACCTTTTTCCCTTAATGCTTTTAATATTCTATTTTTATTTAGTGCATTTGTTGTTCTGATTATTATGTGTCTGGAGGAATTTCTTTTCTGGTTCAGTCTATTTGGAGTTCTATAGGCTTCCTGTATTTTCATGGGCATCTCTCTTTCTTTAGATTAGGGAAGTTTCTTCTATAATTCTGTTGAAGATATTTACTGGCCCTTTAAGGTGAAAGTCTTTATTCTCATCTATACCTATTATCCATAGGTTTGGTCTTCTCATTGTGTCCTGGATTTCCTGGATGTTTTGAGTTGGGATCTTTTTGCATTTTGCATTTTCTTTGATTGATGTGTCAATGTTTTGTATGGAATCTTCTGCACCTAAGATTCTTTCTTCCATCTTCTTGTATTCTGTTGCTGATGCTCACATCTATGGTTCCTGACTTCTTTCCTAGGATTTTTATCTCCAGAGTTGTCTCCCTTTGTAATTTCTTTATTGTCTCTACTTCTATTTTTAGATCCTGGGTGGTTTTGTTCAATTCTTTCACCTGTTTGGTAATGTTTTCTTGTAACTCTTTAAGGGATTTTTGTGTTTCCTCTTTAAGAGCTTCTACATATTTACCTGTGTTCTTCTGTGTTTCTTTAAGGGAGTTATTTATGTCCTTCGTATAGTCTTCCATCATCATCATCATTACAAGTGACTTTAGATCCATATCTTGCTTTTCTGTTGTGATGGTGTATCCACGACTTACTATGTTGGGAGAGTTTGGTTCTGATGATGCCAAGTAACCTTGGTTTCTGTTGCTCCTGTTCTTATGCTTGCTTCCTGTCATCTGGTTATCTCAAGTGCTTGCTGCTCTCAATATATCTGATTGGAGCCTGTTGTTCCTATAATTCCGGTTGATTCAGGAGCCCTCAGAGTTCAGCTTTCTCTGTGATCCTGTGATTCAGGGTTCCTGTGAACCTGAGATCTGGGTGTTTCAGGGTTCTTGGCAGTCAAGTTTTCTCTGAGACCCTGAGATCTTGTTGTGACCAAGCTCCTGGTATCCTGGTGTCCTGAAATCCTAAGATCCTGGGCGTGTTACAGTGCCTGAAAGTGGTGTCTCCTCTGGGGACTGTGGGGCTGTCTGTTGTGTTCGAAACCAAGGTATACCAGCACCAATCAGAAGGAACCCCAGACACTGGGCAGGCAGGGTTCCAGTGTCCTTGCTCCTGCTGTCACAGTCCCATCGTGATTGGTTTGGAGCAGATGTTGGGTTCCACTCACTAGTGATCCTATGATCCTGGGCATGCTAGGCCTCCTGCAGTGTGGAGATTCCTCTGGGGACCGTGGGACTGTCTGTGGAGTTCATGCCCAAAGTGGCCCAGAGCTGGCGTTGACCGGAAGAGACCTGTGCCCCTGGTCAGGCAGGTTTCCTGCATCCCTGCTGCTGGCACAGGCCTGTCTCAATTTGTGTTACTGATTATTTCTACATTACTATAGATCTTGGTGGTGTACTGACATTATTCATTTAATTATGACACTGCCAATAGATTCAACTCTAATGCATACAGAAATAGTGACATTCTGTTTATATTTTAAACTTTTGTTTTATACTTAAGTAAATTATTATTTTACATATAAGGGATAGAATGTGGAGAAAAATCACTGATATTAGTATTTATTATGAATTACATGGGTAATGAATTTAAATAAAGTGCTGCTTTAACAAATTAACCAAGAGTATAACGTGACTCAGTCCAATATACTCATGGATTAAGAAGATACTTATGGAATTCAGTATTTTGTATGTTATGATCAGAATGTATAAAATAATTATACCATTATATAATCAAAGATAGAAGAATGTAGAACATTTTGGATGCTATGGATGGGTCATCATTTCAAGATAGTATGAGCAAGGAAGTAACAAGAGAATCTTGGAAAAACAGACCCAAATCAGAGTGGAAGAACTTCTTGTGAAGGGAATAAAGTGGGGTTCAATTTTTATGATTCAATGAATAGAGAATATCTCCTTATGAATAACACTGTCATCTAACAGCAGCAATGGAGAACAGACTGGAAATGACAATATTTGAAGTCAGGAAGCTACTGCATTCATGTAGGTATGATATTTTATAAATCTCTGACCTGGAGAACACTAATGGAAGTCAAAGGAAAGGAGTCAGGAGATGCCTTTAATTGGTGGGAATGGACCCTCTCAGTAACTGAGTTCAAATGGAATGATAGGGTTAATAGGAAAGAAAGAGGCACAAATCTAAATGTGTGAATCTTTGTCTGCTGGCCAGGTTCAGCCTGAACTCTTCCCTCTGCCTACTTTCTCCCTTCTATCTAAAATAAAAACTTCTCCATCCTTTAGGAATAGCTGTGTTCTCCTTTTATTTCAGATTTTCATTCAGTAAATATTGCTCTCTCTCTCTCTCTCTCTCTCTCTCTCTCTCTCTCTCTCTCTCTCTCTCTCTCTCTCTCTCTCTCTGTGTGTATAAAATAGGAGGTGCTGTTTATGATTTGTCATGATTTCCCAAGGTTCTCAAGATACCTCAGTTTTATTTTCTTCTGTCTTTCATCTTTTTTTTTTCTTTTGTCTTTCATCTTTGATTGATTAGTTAGTACAACTATTTTGCTCTTGATAACTGGCAGGACATTTTATAGAGTATTTGCTGGACCCATTTCCTTCTTCTCAGGGCAGCCCGGGGATCACTTACACTCGTGCCTTGCTTTTTTGATTAAAGTAGAAAATAACAGCTTGACCTTCTGTGAGGTATTGTTATCAGAAACAATATTTTAGCAATGCCAAAACATTTGAGGAGTGATTAATATTCTGTTTGTAAAGTTAAAATAGTAGCATATCAGTACAGGAGGTGGAAGTGAGTTGTGAGTGAGGCACAATCAGAATTAAACAAAATATTATAAGGAAAGTGTATAGATAACTGTTAACTTTTAGGGATCTTCATTTGAACTGCACCAATCAATAGCCCCAACTAAGGAAAGAATGCACTTTCAACCATGCACATTCCATTTGCTCAATTCCATAGTGACATCTTCCTGTGTTTATACAAGATCTCCTGAAATGAACCCTTTCACACTGGAAAAGTACTGTTTTGCCTTTGTTGTTGTTAAAGGTATTTTGAAATCCAACTACTTGAAAGCACAAGTTTAAACAAAACAATCAATTGCTAGCTAGCTCTAAATGATGCCAGAATATGGATGTGATACTCTTGATTATCAGTTTGATGGAATTTAGAATCATCTAGAAAATAAATATTTGGGTACATCTGTGAGGGCATTTGTAGAGAGATTTAAGTGAGGTGGGAAGATCCACTGTAAGCAGGAATGGCTCTGTCCTTAGTTGAGTGTGGGTGGCTTTGTCTTGTGGGAGGAGAGATGTGGACTAAGTAAAAGAACATGAACTACATTCATTCCTGTTTCATGACTGTGCACACAGTGTGACAACCTACTTCATGTTCCTGTGGTCACGGCTAGAGTTTCTTTCAGCTGTACAGTTTCTCCCCTTGCATGGATTGTACTCTCAAGCTTATATCCAAACATAAACTTTCCTTTTCTTAAATTGCTTTTGTCAAGTCCTTTATCACAGCAACAGGAAAAATAACTAAATACAGAAAATTTGATATTAAAGAATAGAGCCTTTTCTGTTCTAACCTATCTATTTGGTTCTCATGACTTTGGTTCTCATGACTTGTGGAGGAGTATGGAAGAGATTAGAGCTTTGGGCTAGAGAAATCCTAGGATGTTTTAAATTGTGGTTAACCAGCCAGTCTGGTTGGAGTGGGGAAGATAAAGCTGAGAGACAGGCAGGTAATAAAGACTATGTTAATTATGAGAAGTTACTGTCAGCAACTGGCATAAGTGGATCAGAAGGATATGAAAAATGTGCAGACTGATGGAAAGAAAAGCATGAGCAAACTTACAGTAGTAGATTAGGAAGAAGTAGATGTAACTGTTAAGAGCCTTGGAGCTCTGTACTAGTACTGACGCAAAGATGCCCCAAGGACAGCACCTCCACACCCACACCAGTGGAAGGCTCCAAATGGCAAAAATGCAAAATCATTTGAAAGAATAAAGTCTACTTTTTGAACACTACTACAAGGTATTGGAGAGGAAGGTGGCTCTTAACCAGCTGTAACACTCAAGTTCCAGGTGTCTGATGCTGTTTTCTGACCACCTCAACACACCAAGCATGAACATGCATGTAAGTAATGCATTTACACATAAAATACATAAAATTAGTTTAAAAACTAGAATTATCACCACAGTGGTTCCCTAATACAAGATGACAATCAAGGGAAGTGATTTTCCCAGAACCAGGCTTGATGACTTGCAGATGGTGAGAGAGATCTATATACAAAAAAAAAAAAATCCTTCTGTTTATCCCTTGTCTCTTTTCTTCTCTCTCCTTTGTCTTCTTTCCCCTGTCTTTGTCCCTCTGAGGAAAATACATCCACCTGTGTGCTAAGAACTTGGTCTTGGTGTGTCCTGTACAGATTCTGAGACTGGTGGGAACTCTTGGATCAGGTCGTCTGGATTATGGAAAGCGTTTCTCAAACAATGTCAAAGACAAGGACTTCTATCCAAATTCTGTCCTCCACATGTGTGCCATGGCATCCAGTGGCCATTCACACACAAACATGAAAATCAGTCTCCCTTTCTCTTATGAAGGGTGGGTGGGAAGAGAAAGAGGGACAAGATAAAACACAAAAATAATATACAGCAGAAATTTATTCTTGAACTTACTGAAATACAAGTCATAGATTTAGGTAGAGAGTTTTAAGAAAGATCGTGTTTTCTGAGTGCCTCCTTTCTGGATGATTCTGACTCATCTTTTTCAATCATAAACATCTCTCTCATGTTTCCAAACATGCCAGGAAAGCTGTACCTTGGGGCTTTGGAACTAGATTTCCCTCTCACAGAAGACTGCTCACAAGATAATTATGGAGGCAATTATCTCATCCTCTTAAGTCTTTGCTCAAAACCTATCTTCTTTTCTAGACAAGACCCTATCATTATAGGATGTAACGAGCTTCCTACTTCCCAAATAACAATCCTTGAAGCCTTCTGTCCCCTGTACTTCTTCTATTCCTTTTCCCATGGCTCTTCTGATCTTGGGCTATAATAGTGAATTTTAGTTTTTTTCTTTTCTTTTTTTTCAAAATGTTTTGTATGTGATCTACTACCTCCTCTGTCACTCTCCTTCTTCCTCATATGAATTGCTAATCTCTGGAAAGCAATCTTGTTGTTCCTGTAATGAATCGCTCTTAAGAAGCCTAGCAAGTAAAATGTTCAAACAAGACTGAAATAGTATTTGTTAAGTGAACAAATTAAGACTTACGCAACCCACAGGTGCCTGGAAGTATGTACTAGCTAAGGAAGTCAACAGAGAAATTTTCTAATTCATCTGCCTAAACTTTATGTGGGAGGCACAGAAACAGGAAGTCAAACAGACTGAGCGTTTGTTTTGCTTCCTGGGAGAACTATTTAGAAATTAGTCCTTTTGCTTTCCAGTTCATAGTGTTTCCTGAGGTTAGCATCTTGCATTTGGATGGTGTTTTGGATATTTTCTCAATGATATATGAGTATGAGTCAGGTTGTATCTTACATAAATTCCTACCTTATAACAGAATAAGAGCTTCCAGGGGCAAAAGCTTGCCACTATTTCACAAGAGGTATGACATTCCAGAATGGTATCTGGATTCCTCTACTTCATGTGGTCCATCTCTCCAGGGAAAACAGAAGCAACATGTCAATGAGTTGTGTGTGTGCCTCAAGATCAGAGAACAAGAACAAGAACAAGAGGAGATGGTTAGGGACAAAAGTTGTGATTGACATTCTCATGACCTATATTTAGTGTTCCTTATTCAAATCTGGTTTCAAAAACTTAAAATGGAGTCTAATGTATATTTCACAGTTCTCACTCATGCCTTGACATGAATTTAACCTTTTTAAGTGGCACTATTATCACATTCTCTGTTTCTCTTCATGTAATCTATTTTCTCTATGAAAAATCATCAACACTAACATTTTGTCATTATTTTCCAACAGCTCTTAGCTCTCCAGCTACAAATTTTCAGTATGAGAAGCCTCCTTTCCCCCCTGTAATCATGTGGTTATCAGATACTTATTTTGGGGACCCACAGCTGTTAACTGTAAAACTATTCTTTTAAGCTTCAATCTTCAATCATTGAGTTATTTTATTTCTATTTTTTCCCCTAGCAGCTGTTCTGTTGATTATCTGAAAAATTTTTTCTTCCATGCTTAAAATTAAAATAGCATGTACAAAATAAAAAGATTATATATGAAAAAGGGTGAAGGTATCATAAGAATGCAAATACTGTGCTCCAAGGTACTGCGGTGCATGAATCCTCTCTGCACATGCACACATTTGCAATGCATTTATATATACACCTATATATAAATAATTAATGTTTATGACTATTAATATTTCATGAATGATATAAAACACATTGAGAACATCCTGTGTGTTAGCTGTTGACAATGCTAAACCAGATTGCCATCATCCCTATTATGCAGACAAGGAACTGAGGTTTAGGAAAGTAAAGCTATCAGGTCCAGTTCTCTGCATTGAGTAGAGTGAATAGCAGATATCAGACTGGAATGAGTTCTGTCCTAAGATCAAAACACTTGTCTTCGCTTCCTTCTCTTATCATTTTTATTTTCTGAGTTATTTCAGACTTAGAAAACATTTATTGAGAAAATGAAAACTTACATCATCTACCTTACAGGATAAGATTTGATAAATTATAATTGGATGCCTGATTATGGCCAACCCATTCTCTCCTTCTCCTGAGTCCAGAAATTGCATTTACCATTCACATTATTTACATGTATATGCATCTCAAAAAGGCACATTGTGTTATTCTGTACTTTTCTGAATTGTGTAACTGTTGAGAAAAATTCACATTGCACCTAGTTTTTACAGCTGTACAATGCTCCTGGGGACTCAGGACAGTTTTTGAAGCCCTGTATGATGGGAACCGTTCAGGGTATTTGTGACTACTAGCCCTAGTTTTAAATTGGACAGCTTGGTTGGGTATAAAACGCATCCCTGTTTTGATTGACAGGTTCTTTATCAATACTAAAGTGGACTATATTTTGTTTTGGCATTTCATACGTGTGAATTGCTCTTCTAGAACTTTGCTACCCCTTTCTTATTCATTGTAGGTTGATTACAGGTTGTAAACTTCTTACACATCATCTTGAATTCATTTTTCGTAAATAATGATTTTCATGTATAATCCTGTGTCCTTTGGAGTGGGAAGCAGGGATAAACTGCACAGATTGGCTAACATGTTTTACATTTAAAACAAGCTTGTAGTATGTTCTGTAAATTGCCTTTTCCTAAACTTTGCCAAATTGTTCACTTTCTGCTGGGTCTTTTTGTCTATCTATCTCTCCTTATGCCCAGGCTTTAATTTTTTAATTTAAGAGCAGAATTGCATGTACTTTTCTATACCTCTCACTTTTGTGCCTTTTTTCTTATGGAGTATAAATTAATCAATTTTTATGGCTTCTGAAAAATCACATTAGAAAAAACTGTTTCATTCCAAGGTTATAAACAACAATTTTCCTTCTTGCATTTACCTACTCTTATATTTTGAATTTAAATTTTACATCTGCTGAAGTTTTTCTTAGTGTGATATAGCCTTATCTGTATAAGGCTATACATAACATTGGAACATATAAATTTGATAAATATATTTTCCAGTAGCATTTATTAAATAGTTAATTTGGTATACTAATCTGAGATGCCACTACAGTCTTATGTCTATTTATGAACTTTCTATTCTTTTTACTTGTCTGGTCTTACACAATCATTATCCTATTTTATGATACATTATGATACATGTTATACTTACTTGTTACTGTTCCTGTCTTTTAAAAACTTTTCTTGTTTACTCTTGCCTTTTAATATTTTTATATAAATTTTAATATAAATTTGATCATTTCTTTAAAAAGCTTTTGAAATTTAAAGATGCAATCTACTTTTTAAAATTCATTTAGAATGTATTTTCTATTTATACATTACAAAGGATTTACCTAATCATCATAAATATGTTAAGTTATATACAGTAGAAGGTATTAGAAAGATGCCCCAAGATAATTTAGCTCTGGGCTTGCAACATTTCAGCCACTCCATATAATTAAGTTCTAGTCTAGTCACTCAGCCTTTGCCAGTGACTTTTCCAGAAATTGTCATTCACAATCATGTACCTTTCAAGATTCAAACTTTAACTGACACCAATTCTGTACAAAAAAGAAAATTAGTTATGAATTACATGATATCTGACTTGTTCCAGTCAGCAAGTGAGAGGGCAGCTTCAATGCCCTTTACAACTTAATGTTAGAACACATAAATGGAGAAATTTTTGTGTTTGATCTATCATGTTAACAAGTACGTTTATCCCTGCAGATTTTATAGATAGAACATATTGTGGCTCTAAAATTTTGTGGCTGGGTTGGTGTCCCAATTCTTCCATTGGAAGTCTTGCCTGATTTCAGAAGATGAATGTTTCAGTCTCTATATTCTCCCTTACTAGGAGCCTTAGCTAGGGTCACCCTCATAGATTCCTGGCAGTTTCCATTGTCTTTAATTTCTAGCTGGTCTTAGAGATGTTCCCCAACCTATTCAAGCTAGGTCCCCCAGGACTCTTTCCCTTTATTCTCTCCACACCTGATTCCTCCTGTTCTCATCCCTGCCCTGCCCTACATCTAATTCCTTCCCTCTGTCTATTCCATGTTTACTCTATTTCCTCTTTTCAAAAAGATTCAACCACTAGCCTACCCCCTTTGGAGCATCCTTGTTACTTAGCTTCTTTGGGTCTGTGAGTTGTAGGATGGCTATTCTATTTACTTTATAGCTAATATAATAGAGAGAATGGCTAAACAATGACTAGTCCAGATTGGGACCCATGACATGAGAGCGAGCCCACCACTGACACTATTATTGATATTCTGCTATACTTGCAGACAGTATAGCATGATTGTCATCAGAGAGGCTTGACTTAACAACTGATGGAACCAGATGCAGAGACCCACAGCTAAACATTAGATGGAGTTGGGTAATCCTGTGGAAGAGAGGGAGAAAGGATTGAAGGAGCTAGAGGGGAGTCAGAAGGGTCAAGGACACCACAAGAAGACCCACAGAATCAACTAACCTGGGCCCAGGAGGGCTCACACAGGGTGTACCACCAACCAGACAGCATGCATAGGACAGAGGTAGGCCCTCTGTACATATGTAACAGTTATACAGCTTGTCTTTATGTGGGACACTAAGACTAGGAGTAAGGGCTGTCTCTGACTCTGTTGCTTGCCTTTGGATGGATCTCTTTCTCCTAACTGGCCTGCCTTGTCTACCTCAATAGGAGAAGATGCACCTAGTCTTATTGCTACTTGATATGCCATGGCTGGTTAAAATCTATGGAAGGACATCTCTTTTCTGAAGAGAAAGGAGGGAAAGAGATGGATGTGGGGGAGGGGAGGGGAGATGGAGGGTCTGGGAGGAGAGGATGAAGGGGAAGCTGTGATTGGAATGTAAAGTAAATCAATAACTTAATTAAAAACAAAACCAAACAAGAACATTTATCATTTGACAAAGATGTCTACTCTATGGAAAACCAGAAAACATGCAATTAAGAATAGAATGTACAAGGATAAATACAAATATTATAATATTTATAATAAAAGCCCACTCCAGAAGAAGGGTTCAACAGAACAAGAGAGACTTCTATACATTTTTCTTCGGTATCACAATTTATATTGTTAACTTGAGCAAAGTAAGGTCAACCTATTTGGAATATGCTTTGTTTATTATAAATAAATAAGCAGATAAAACCAATTATGTATTTGTGTTTTCAGAAGTAAACCAGGAAAGGATAAGCTGGAAACTAATAACAGGGAGGAAACATAGGACATGTGGAAAAGTCAGGATCTCAGTGAATGTACTTGTTTATAAAAGTTTCATCTTGCTTTATGTAATTTAATACAGGACTAAGTAAAAGCAAAAAAGAATTGCATATTGACAACAAGAAATAATGAACCAAATGACCTTAGGATCAGTGAGATGCTGGTGGCACAACTACATTGAGAAATAAATGACATAAATTTGAATTTAATATTTTACTTGTATATTTAAAATGTATTAAAAAGGAACTGCAAGAAACTGTTATGTTCAGGCATCTGTTAAGTGTATTTCAATTTTGAAACTATTGCACATTTTAGCCAAAGAATTAATTGAAATGAATGTTTCAGCAGCAAAGAATTTTCAGTTAAGAAATTGTGAGCATAACATACTAAAGAATACAGCACTGTGTAAATTTATATTTGATTTGGAAATACCGTGAACATTTGAATCCATTCCAACTTATCCAGATAAAAGACCCGTGCTAATTACATGTGTGTGTGTGTGTGTGTGTATTATGTGTCAAGTACATGGATGTAAGCATGTGGATGGATGTGAGGTCAGAGAAGTCCATGATGATGATGATAATGTCTTTCTCTATTGCTCTCCATTTTATTGCTTTGAGACTAGTAATTGTCACTCTCTGAACCTGAAGATTTATGGTTTGGTTTGGCTGGCTAGTCAGTGAGTTCTCCAGATCTGTTCTCTATTCCTCCGTGATGAGGTTGCAGGCATGTACAGTTGTGATGGCTTATATAAGCTTGGCCCAGGCACTATTAGAAGGTGTGGCCCTGTTGGAGTAGGTATGGCCTTGTTGGAGTAGGTGTGTCACTGTGGGTGTGGGCTTTAAGACCCTCTCCTAGCTGCCTGGAAGTTAGTATTCTGCTAGCAGCCTTCAGATGAGGATGTAGAATTCTTGGCTCCTGTACCATTCCTGCCTGGACAATGCCATGTTCCTGCCTTGATGATGCTGGACTGAACTTCTGAACCTGTAAGCCAGCCGCATTTAATGTTGTACTTATAAAAGTTGCCTGGGTCATGGTGTCTGTTCACAGCAATAAACACTAAGACACCAGCCATGCCAAGATTTTTACATAGGTGCTGGGGACTTGAACTCATGTCCTTATGCTTTACACAGTGGTCTTGCTCATGGACTGAGCTATTCTATGTACTCCAGATTTATTTTTGAAATGTCTTCGACATTTACCAATAGCCTAAGAATATAATTTTCCATCAAAAGGAATCTGATATCCTTGAAGAAAGGGTTGACTTTAGATAGATCTCAATCACTCAAGATGAGATTGAAGCTTCCAGTTTCTATCTGTGCCCCAGAGCTGACCCTGTGCCACAGCTCTCCATAGCCAAATCCTGCCAGAGGACAGCTGCTCTCCTAGGAGTGCTGACACACCTGAAAGCATAGGTATGAGAACCACTTTTGTGTTGAGGGATGGGCCTGGAGCCCTCAGGACACAGGAACAAAGGAGCAGCCTGGGACAGGATCCTTCCAGTTTCCATATGCAGGTTCCCAAATTCTACTGGGAGAGAGCTGGTCTCCCAGGAATGCTGACACACCGGCTTACAGGAGGGAAAAGCCACGGTCAGAGACATCAAGACCAGCTAATCACACAGATAACCAGATGGCAAGAGGCAAGGACAAGAACATAAGCAGCAGAAGCCAAGGCTATTTGGAATCATCAAAACCTAGTTCGTCAACCACAGTGAGCCCTAGAAACCCCAACACACCAGAAAAACAAGACTCTGACTTAAAAATCACATCTCATGATGATGATACAGGAACTTAAAGATAGACATAAATAACTCTCTTTTAAAAAATACAAGAGAACACAGGTAAACAGGTAGAAGCCTTTAAAGAGAAAGCACAAAAATTCTTTAAAGAATTACAGGAAAACACAACCAAACAGATGAAGGAATTGAACAAAACCATCCAGGATCTAAAAATGGATCTAGAAACAATAAAGAAATCACAAAGATTTCTTGTGATAGAAAGAGATAGAAAACCTAGGAAAGAGATCAGGAGTCATTAATGTAAGCATCACCCACAGAATACAAGAGATACAGAGAGAATCTTAGGTACAGAAGATGCAAGCTTGTTCAATCACTCTGGAAATCAGTCTGGTGGTTCCTCAGAAAATTGGACATAGTACTACCGGAGGATCCAGCAATATCTCTTCTGGGCATATATCCAGAAGATGTCCCAACCGGTAAGAAGAACACATGCTCCACTATGTTCATAGCAGCCTTGTTTATAATAGCCAGAAGCTGGAAAGAACCCAGATGCCCCTCAACAGAGGAATGGATACAGAAAATGTGGTACATTTACACAATGGAATACCACTCAGCTCTTAAAAAAATGAATTTATGAAATTTCTAGGCAAATGGATGGACCTGGAGGGTATCTTCCTGAGTGAAGTAACCCAATCACAAAGGAACTCGCACAATATGTACTCACTGATAAGTGGATATTAGCCCAGAAACTTAGGATACCCAAGATATAAGATACAACTTGCCAAACGCATGAAATTCAAGAAGAATGAAGACCAAAGTGTGGACACTTTACCCTTTCTTAGAAATGGGAACAAAACACCCATGGAAGGAGTTACAGAGACAAAATTTGGACCTGTGACGAAAGGATGGACCATCTAGTGATTGCCATATGCAGGGATCCATCCCATAATCAGCTTCCAAATGCTGACACCATTGCATACACTAGCAAGATTTTGCTGAAAGGACCCAGATATAGCTCTCAGTACCCCGGAGCTCTTGTCTCTAGCTGCATATGTATCAAAAGATGGCCTAGTTGGCCATCACTGGAAAGAGAGGCCCATTGGACTAGCAAACTTTATATGCCCCAGTACAGGGGAATGCCAGGGCCAAAAAGGAGTGGGTGGGTAGGGGAGTGCTGGGGTGGGTATGGGGGACTTTTGGAATAGCATTGGAAATGTAAATGAGGAAAATACCTAATAAAAAATTAAAAAAAAAAAAAAGAAAGCAAACTGAGCAAGCCAGAGGAACCAAGCCAATAAGTAACATCCCTCCATGGCCTCTCCATCGACTCTTCCTGCTTCCTTTCCTGCTTTAGTTCCAGTCCTGACTTCCTTTGGTGATGAACAGTAATGTTGAAGTGTAAATTGAATGAACACTTCCTCCCCAGCTTGCGTCTTGGTCATGATGTTTGTCCAGGAATAGAAAACCTGACTAAGACATGTTGTTAACAGCAACAAAAACAACAGAAAGCCCACATATACGTGGAAGCTGAACAATGCCCTACTCAATGGTAGCTTGGTCAAAGAAGAAATAAAAGAAATGAAAGACTTTTTAGAATTTAATGAAAATGAATCCACAACAGACCCAAACTTATGGTATACATTGAAAGCAGTGCTAATAAGAAAACTCATAGCTCTGAGTGCCTCCAAAAAGAAACTAGAGAGAGCATACACTAGCAGCTTCACAGCACATCTGAAAGCTCTCAAACAAAGACAAGCAAATATACCCAAGAGGAGTCAACCACAGAAAATAATCAAACTCAGGACTGAAATCAACCAATTAGAAACAAAAGTATCTATACAAAGAATCAACAAAACCAGGAGCTGGTTCTTTGAGAAAATCGACAAGATCAATAAACCCTAAGCCAGAGTAACCAGAGGGCACAGAGAAGGTATCCAAACAAACAAAATCTGGAATGAAAGGGAGACATAACATCAGAAACTGAGGAAATTAAAAAAATCATCAAGACCTACTACAAAAGCCTATATTCAACAAAACTGTAAAATCTGAATGAAATGGACAATTTTCGAGTCAGCTATCAGGTACCAAAGTTAAATCGGGATTAGCTAAATCATCTAAACAATCCCATAAATCCCATAACCCCTAAAGAAATAGCAGCAGTCATTAAATGTCTCCCAACCAAAAAAAAAAAAAAAAAAAAAAAGACTAGGACCAGATATGTTTAGTACACAATTGTATTAGACCTTCAAAGAAGACCTAATACCAATATTTTTCAAACTATTCCACAAAATAGAAACTGAAGGAACTCTACCCAAATTGTTCTATGAAGCCACAGTTACACTGATACCAAAACCACACAACGACCCAATAAAGAAAGTGACCTTCAGACCAATTTCCCCTATGAACATCAATGCAAAAATACTCAATAAAATTCTCGCAAAATGAATCCAAGTACACATCAAATCAATCATCCATCATGAGCAAGTAGGTTTCATCCCAGGGATGCAGGGATGTTTCAATATATGGAAATCCATCAATGCAATCCACTACATAAACAAACTCAAAGGGAAAAAAAACACACGATAGCGGCAGACAGACCTCAGTCAGGTCCTTAATCCACAGGAAAACTCGGGGTTCTGGTTACAGGCAAGCAAGGAGTTGGTATGCATGACAAACAGACATGGACACAGAGAGAGTGTGTATCTGAATGTATTTTTTCCAAGCAAACACCAGACTTTCAATACAGAAGAAAAACAAGAAAGCTAGGCAAATACATCCGCCAAGGTATATCAATACAAAACAAAGAAAATGCATACATAAAGGCTAGAGGGAACCAGGCTGTGTTTACAACTGAGAATAGGAAAACCCATAATTAAGATCAGCTAAACACAGGAGCCAGGTGAATGCTCAGAGGCAATGCTAGTCTATTGTTAAACCCACCACCAGGGGTCCTTTAGTAAATACCTGATATGCTATTCCTCTGGGCCTAGTGAAAAACATGCACCAGGGGAATTCTGTTCTACTAACCCTTTCATGAATAATACTATAGTTCTTCCTAAAACCACAACTTACCTATTTCCTAGGCCATTGTATATTCTTGCATATGGGAATGCCAAGGTTCCAGGAGATTAAGTTTTCGTGAACTTTTCGCCTCTGGACTGCATCCAGGTTTTTAGGCCTGTCATGTGTGTCACTATTGGAGTGGGTGTAGCACATGATCATTTCATTAAATGCTGAAAAAGCATTATACACAATTCAACATCCCTTCATGTTAAAAGACTTGGAGAGATCAGGAATTCAAGGTCCATACCTAAACATAGTAAAAGCATGATACAACAAACCAGTAGCCAACATCAAACTAAATGTAGAGAATCTTGAAGCAATCCCAGTAAAATCAGGTACTAGACAAGGCTACCCACTGTCTCTCTATTTATTCAGTACAGTACTTGATGTTCTAGACAGCAAAAGGAGGTTGAAGGGTTGCAAAAGGAAAGGAAGAAGTCAAAATATCACTATTTGCAGATGATATGATAGTATAGTTATGTGACCCCAAAAATTCCACCAGAGAATTGCTACAGCTGATTAACAACTGCAGCAAAGTGACTGGATATAAAATTAGCTCAAACATATCAATAGTCTTCCTTTATACAAATGATAAACAGGCTGAGAAAGAAATTAGGGAAATAACACCCTTCACAATAGTCATAAATAATATAAAATACCTTGGTGTGACTCTAATCAAACAAGTGAATGATCTGTATGACAAGAACTTCAAGTGTCTGAAGAAAGAAATAAAGAATATTTGAGAAGATGGAAAAGTCTCCCATACTTATGGATTGGCAGGATTAATAGTAAAAATGGCTATCTTGCTGAAAGCAATCTTCAGATTCAATGCAATCCCCCATCAAAATTCCAACTCAATTTTTCAACGAGTTAGAAAGGGCAATTTGCAAATTCATCTCGAATAACAAAAAACCTAGGATAGCAAAAACTATTCTCAACAATAAAAGAACCTCTGGGGGAATCACCATGCCTGACCTCAAGCTCTACTACCAAGCAATTGTGATAAAAACTGCATGGTACTGGTACAGCAACAGACTGGTAGATCAATGGAGTAGAATTGAAGATCCAGAAATGAACCCACATACCTATGGTCACTAGATCTTTGACAAAGGAGCTAAAACCATCCAGTGGAAAAAAGACAGCATTTTCAACAAATGGTACTGGTTCAACTGGAGGTCAGCATGTACAGAATGCAAATTGATCCATTCTTATCTCCCTGTACAAAGCTTAAGTCCAAGTGGATCAAAAACTTCCACATAAATCAAGATACACTGTATTGAATAGAAGAGAAAGTGGGGAATAACTTTGAAGACAAAGCTATTTGGGCACAGGGGAAATTTTCCTGAACAAAACACCAATGGGTTATGCTTCAAGATCAAGAATGAACAAATGGGACCTCATCAAACTGCAAACCTTCTGTAAGGTAAAGGACACTGTCAATAGGACAAAACAGCAACTAACAGATTGGGAAAAAGATCTTTACCTTTCCTATATATGATAGAGGACTAATATCCAATGTATACAAAGAACTCAAGAAGCTGGACTCCAGAGAACCAAATATCCCTATTAATAAGTGGGGAACAGAGATAAGCAGAATATTCTCAACTGTGGAAACTCGAATGTCCAATAAGCACCTATGGAAATTTTAACACCCTTAGTCATCAGGGAAATACAAATCATCAAACCCTGAGATTCCACCTCACACCAGTCAGAATGGCTAAGATCAAAAACTCAGGTGACAGCAGATGCTGGAGAGGATGTGCAGAAAAGGAACACTCCTCCATTACTGGTGGGATTGCATACTCTGGATTGATTACTCTGGACATCAGTTTGGCAGTTCCTCAATTGGACCTAGTACTACCAGAGGACCCATTAATACCACTTGTAGGCATATATCCAGAAGATGCTCTAACATGTAATAAGGATACATGCTCCACTATGTTTATAGCAGCCTTACTTATAATAGCCAGAAGCTGGAAAGAACCCAGATGTCCCTCAACAGAGGAATGGATACAGAAAATGTGTTACATTTACACAAAGGAGTACTACTCCGTTATTAAAATATTGACTTCACAAAATTTGCAGGCAAGTAGATGGATCTAGAAAATATCATCCTGAGTGAGGTAACTCAGTCATAAAAGAACACATGTGGTATGTAGTCACTGATAAGTGGATATTAGGCAAAGAGCATGAAATTCCCATGCTACAACTCACAGACCACATGAAGCTCAAGAGGAAGGAAGACCAAAGAATGTATACTTTAGTCCTATTTAGAAGGGGGAACAATATAATCAAGGGAAGTAGACATTGGGAGGGACTTAGGAGGAAGAGAATAGGGGGAGGTGAAAAAAAGGAGCAGAATAAGGTATGGGAGCAGATGTAGGAGATGTACAGAGGGTCAGGAAATTGAACAGAGGTGTAAAACGATAGGGGATGGGGAACTGATGTTAGAAACCACTACGTCTCAGGTGTTAGGAAAGCAAGAGCCTCCCAGGATCCCACGAGGATGACATTAGCTGAAATACCCCCAAAAGGGAGGCAGAACCTGTTGAGACAATATCCAGACATTAGGCATGAACCACTAGTTGAGGGATGGGGCCACCCACCCATCTCCAAAATTTTAAGCCAGAGTTGCTCCTATCTAACGGAGGTATAGGGACAAAGAGTGGAACAGAGACTGAAGGAAAGACCATCCAGAGACTGCCCTACATGGCGATCCATCCCACATGCAGACACCAAACCCAGACACTATTGCTGATGCCAAGATGTGCTTGCTGTCAGGAGCCTGATACAGCTGTCTCCTGAGAGGCTCTGCCAGATCCTGACCAATTCAGATGTTGGTGCTTACAGTCAATGATTTGACTGAGCACAGGGACCCCAATGGAGGAGTTAGGAGAAGGACTGAAGGAGCTGAAGTTCCCATCAATGAAAGGGAGGCCCTTTTCCTGTAAAGGCTTGATGCCCCATTGTAGAAGAATGTTACAATGGTGAGGCAGGAGTGGTTGGGGCGGGGGAACACTCTCATAGAAGCAGGGGAAGGAGGGGTGGAATAGGGGGTTTGCAGAGGGGAAACTGGGAAAAGGTATTGAAAAAGCCTGCTCAGTCAGTCAACACATTCTCTAGCTCAGAAGTGAAGATTCAAAAGAAAAAAGACAATTAGACAACGTTGTAGCATGAACCCTGTCAATTTTAAGACTGAAGGCAAATTTAATTTTCCCAATCTGCTTTTATACCATTTTCATTACATTTAATTACATTCTCTTCTTGGACTCAGCCTTAAGATAGTGCTCATCAGGCATTTATGCTCTGAACCTGAAGACTACATCCAACTTAATCTAGTTTTTTAGAATTAAAGTTAAATTTATTTTTTGTACATGGGTGTTTTACCTGCACCATATCTCTGTACCATTTGCATGCTTAGTGCCTGTGAATGTCAGAAGAGGGTGTTGGATCCCCTGAAAATGTAGTTTCAGGGAGTTGTGAGCTGCCATATGGGTGCTGGAATTGAACCAGATACTCCGGTAGTGCATCCAGTGCTGTTAACTACTGAGCATTGTAAAAACATCTCTCTAGCCCCTAGAGAAGTTCTTGATGCACAGTGGCTGCTGTTTGATAAATGTATGCTAGGTTCTATGGAAGTGGAATTCTTTTCTTTCTAGAGTCATTAACACCCAAATCCTCCTTCCAGGAGGAGAAAGACAAATCTAGGAGAGGAGCATGTGTTGCTGCAGAGCAGTGGCTTTGTTCCCTGTCCAGTCTCCTGTCAGTGTTACCAGGCAGAGAGAGGCCTCCTCCTGTTTGCTTGCTTTCTGCTTATCTACTTGCTGTAATTCACCATTTCAACTTCTTCTTCCCAGAGCTAACCTGGGTTCCTTATATCAGTCATCTACAGCCTTGTTAGTGCTCTGGTTGGCTTTGCCAATGGCAAGACTAGTAGGGGGAGTGCTGGTAGGAAGCAGACACAGTGGCCAGGGCATTCATTTCCCTGGTTTCTGATACTCAGGCTTGCATAGCCAGTGGGATTCGTCTGCAGTAAGTCTCTAGTCCTGACTCTAAAGGCACTAATAGCCTTCTCTTCTCTCCTGTCTTTAGTATCTTCACTTCTTCCTTTCTCCCTTATGATGGTGTCTGCTGACTGATGGGCAACATCAGCCTTAGTTTGCTCACAGATTTTCATGGATCCTATGCAACCTGTCCACTTATTTTTCAAAGAAATTTTGCAAATAAAGCATCTTCATGTAACATTTTAAGGGTGCCACTGCTTTGCTTCGTATCAATGCTTTCTGCCTTCTCTGTGGAGCCAGTGCAGGTTAGGGTAGTCAGCACAGGTAGGTATCACTGGAAGGTTAGGGTATCAGCACAGGTTAGGGTAGTCAGCACAGGTTAGGGTAGTCAGCACAGGTAGGTATCACTGGAAGGTTAGGGTATCAGCACAGGTTAGGGTATCAGCACAGGTTAGGGTATCAGCACAGGTTAGGGTATCAGCACAGGTTAGGGTATCAGCACAGGTTAGGGTAGTCAGCACAGGTAGGTATCACTGGAAGGTTAGGGTATCAGCACAGGTTAGGGTATCAGCACAGGTTAGGGTAGTCAGCACAGGTAGGTATCACTGGAAGGTTAGGGTATCAGCACAGGTTAGGGTAGTCAGCACAGGTTAGGGTATCAGCACAGGTAGGTATCACTGGAAGGTTAGGGTATCAGCACAGGTTAGGGTATCAGCACAGGTTAGGGTATCAGCACAGGTTAGGGTAGTCAGCACAGGTTAGGGTAGTCAGCACAGGTAGGCATCACTGGAAGGTTAGGGTATCAGCACAGGTTAGGGTATCAGCACAGGTTAGGGTATCAGCACAGGTTAGGGTATCAGCACAGGTTAGGGTATCAGCACAGGTTAGGGTATCAGCACAGGTTAGGGTATCAGCACAGGTTAGGGTATCAGCACAGGTTAGGGTATGAGCACAGGTTAGGGTAGTCAGCACAGGTAGGTATCACTGGAAGGTTAGGGTATCAGCACAGGTTAGGGTAGTCAGCACAGGTAGGTATCACTGGAAGAGGTTTAATGCTAGATTTATCTTTTGTCTGAAAGGGAATCTTGAATTCTAAAGTGATAACTTGGCAGAAATGTCTGGGAAAACAGAGGTAAAACTTGGATACCTTTAAAAATAAATTGTACTTTATTTTGTTTGACACACTCAGTTGTGTGTGTGTGTGTACTTGTGTGTGGTGTATATGTGTATGTAGTATATGTTGTTTCTTTCTCTCTCTCTCTCTCTCTCTCTCTCTCTCTCTCTCTCTCTCTCTCTCTCTCTCTCTCTCTCTCTCTGTGTGTGTGTGTGTGTGTGTGTGCATGCCTGGAGATCTGAGGAAGGCATCAAGTATGCTACTCTACCATGTTCCTCTTATTTCTTTGAGACAGGGTCTCTTACTAAGCCTGGGGTTAGGCTGCTGGTCAGCAACATCCAGTAGTCCTCCCTTCTCCCCCTCATTATTGAAGATACAGGTACATGTGTGACTACTCAGTTTTTCATGTGTGTGCTGGGATCTAAACTCAGGTCTTTATGCTCATACAGCAAATCCTACTGACCTGTTGCTCTATTGCTGTATCTTACTTATTTAATTTATTGTACTGAAACACTGGTCTTTCCTGTCTTAAGACTCTATGGTTACCCCCTTTCTTTTTGCAATTTTCCACGAAATTCTACTTGCTATTATTATCTGAAGGAAATATCATCCATTCCAAATAAGTTGTTATATCCTTACACATTAGCTGAAACATCATTGCTTTGGGTTACTTACTGACGCAGGGGAAACATTGATCAAATTGTTGGAAATGTGTTTATCTCTATGTTATAGATTATAATATTCTAGACTTTGGACTTAGTTTTTTTCATTAATAAACATTTCTGAGAACCAAGTAAGGAAGAAAGTCCTGCCAGTCAAGCGCTGAGGAAATAGGAATATATATATATATATATATATATATATATATATATATATGTATGTATATATATATATATATATATATATATATATATATATATATATATATATATAATACATAGGCTAAGGCACTAAAATAAAGATTGATGGTGGATGGTGTCTTAATCAGGATTTCTATTCCTGCACAAACATGACCAAGAAGCAAGTTGGGGAGGAAAGGGTTTATTCAGCTTACACTTCCACATTGCTGTTCATCACTGAAGGATGTCAGCACTGGAACTCAAGCAGGTCAGGAAGCAGGAGCTGATGCAAAGGCCATGGAGGGATGTTTCTTACTGGCTTGCTTCCCCTGGCTTGCTCAGCCTGCTCTCTTATAGAACCAAGACTACCAGCCCAGAGATGGCACTGCCCACAATGGGACCTCCCACCTTGATCACTAATTGAGAAAATAATAAGCCCTTACAGCTGGATCTCGTGGAGGCATTTCTCCAACTGAAGCTCCTTTCTCTGTGATAACTCCAGCCTGTGTCAAGTTGACACAAAACTAGCTGGTACAGATGGGTTATAAAAAATTAAGCCTTATTAAAAATAAAGTTGCTTTTCTTAGCTTTGCAAAGGAGTTGGAAGAAACCCTTTGCTTTCACCATGAGCTTTCCAAAATTGTTCTTCTGAGAATGCTACTGACTGTGTAACAAATATTGGGTCCAACCTTGTTCATATTATTGGTTATTAGAATTTTGAGGTGTGATCAATATGAATGAATTAACTTGTTCTATATTCTGATACATCTTTTTCAGTATTTATAGTTTTATAATGATGCCAACATGGTTGTACTTAGCCTTGGCATAGCATGTTCAGACAGAATAACCTACACACTTGACTTTAGTTTTGGTATAAGGAAAACATACATTCTATAAAGATTTATAGTAAATCCTTATTTGTGTGGAGTCATGAAAAGCACAAAACTCACTTGATGTATAAGCTATTAAGATAATGGCAGTGGGTATTTGATGTTTCTTACTCTAGCTTTCATGATGTTGAAATAACTTTTCTGTGCATTGAGTGGTTATATTCCTCTGAAGCAACAGTACTCTCATCACTCTCTGCTGAGTAAACTTTAGTGAGCAGATGTTATGTGCTTGGTGATGAAGGAAGGCTTGTGCTTTCAAGATACTATTTAATTCATGAGTTTGCTGCTACTCTTGTCTCCTTGTATTTTCTGCTGGCACTCTTCTTCATTAATAATAGAACACCTTCCTCCTTACCACTCTGCTTTTATACATGGAAGCACTTTCAGAGCTTCTCAACCTGTTTCAAAGCATGCGCTTTGAAAGACAGCCTTTTAAACATCAGAAAAGGAAGATTTAAATTAACTCTGTATTTAGAAGAATGTTTAATCTCCATTCAATGTAGATAGCCAAATAAACTATGCCAAATAATAAAACATTTTATCTTTAGTATCGTTTACAGGCTACTTATTTTTCCTCTAAATAGAAGGATTTTTTGGCATTCTTGGGGAATTATGTCCTCTATTTCCTGTTATTTATTACTTTAACCAAGCCCTATAACTATCCAATGATCATCAAGGAAATTTAGGAAATTTTCATATGCTTTATAATTCAGTAAATATTAACAAGAATAATCCCTATATGGTACTTGTTGATAAAATAAAAAAAATCTGATTCTCAGGAAAAAGTATAAGACCAGAAGTTTTTAAAATGTTTATTAATATTTGCTGTTTAATTTTCTGAGACAGAAAAGCTTCTATTTTTCCTTACATGTAAGAAAGTGGTATGTTAAGAAACAGGGCTTGGGATACTTAATGAATACTTTAAAACACATTTAAAAGCAAATATTTTTAAGACAAACACTCAGGTGTGGAAAACAGAAACAAAAATTATAAATAAACAAAGCCCCACCAAATAACCCATCCCAAAATTTAATGTTTTTTGTAATACACACATTATTATTATGGTTTTATTATTATTGTTTATTATTATCACTGATTATTATGAATAATCATAGAATGGGATGTGAAATTAGATTGTTTATTCAAAGCTGATTAGACTTTTTAATTTTCATTTAATACACTAACACACCATTTTTAAATGTAAGACTTTGGAGAGCCAGTTGAATATGCAATATTTCTTTCAGGCAGCTACAGAAGGCAGCGATGCCCTAGGTGCCCAGGGCCTCCTGCTCTTACTCCTGTGACATCCTAGAAAGGGACACTTTTCCTTGACTTGAGTGACATAGGTGAGAACACAAGCAATTCTAAATGGCCACATGAATGAAACCAATCTCATCTAGTTTGTTTTGTAAATGCTAGAAGTAAATAAATAAAATGCCAGGATTTTTGTTAAAAACATTTTTTAAATATTTAAAAAAATCATTAAAGGTGGTATGTTAAGGCTAATGCTTCATTCAAAAATGCCAGACACATCTTCCTTTTGGACAAAGACAAAACTTGCCTCCCTCCCCCCAGATTCTTAAATTAACTTGGCTGGAGAAATGCTTTTAAACTGTTATAAATATTTAATCAAGAAATGTTCTTAGTTTTTCAAAGTATACATTTTTGTCCAGATTTTAATGCTTTCATTTTTACAGAGTAATCTTTAAGGAGAAGCCAATCATATCTTTGTGAAGCCAAAAATATGATTTCCTTCTTTCCCTTCTCCTTTTCCCCCCATCCTCCTCCTCTGCCTCCTCCTGCTGCTCAGTAATATGTTCCTGGCATTAAGCAAACCATTTTATTTTCAGTAAGTTTACAAGCAGTCCTGCAAGACTGCTGATCATCACTGTCCTTCCATAGGTCCACTTAAGCAATTTGTCATATAGCCTGGCTATTTTTATAAAGATAGAAGTTTTTCTCAAGAACAATACTTATTTATCTTTGAGTACTTACTTTTTAGATTGTGATCTCAATGTCCTTATGAGATTTAGTTAACTTTACAACAAAGAAAAAATCTCTTTTTTTTTAACAGCATATATTCAGTTAAATTCAACCCAAAGGCTTCAAAACTTAGCAAATAGCTCCAAGAAAGTGAAACCATGCTTTCTTTGATATGCAAATTGTCGTAGCTTAAAATTTTATCATCCTGATCACTGAAAATTATACTTCCTTACTTTTAAGTGTTTTCCTGTGTGTTGCATCCCATATGCTTAGGAGCAGATGGTCTCCTCTTAACACTGCTATCTCTGCTGCTGACCATCCTCATAAGACCAGTAAACATATGGGCTCAGCTCTCCTTCCTCCCTCCCTCCCTTCCTTCCTTCCTTCCTTCCTTCCTTCCTTCCTTCCTTCCTTCCTTCCTTCCCTCCTTTGTTCTTTTCTCTATGCAATGGGTTACTACTAGTAGTTTTTAGTAAACTTGGAATTCTGTCCAATAATGTGGAACTACTCATAATTCAAGTAATTTATTTACTTCTACTTTATGTAAATGAGTACTTGCTTGCATGTATGCACATGCACTATGTGCATTCCTAGTACCTGCATAAACCAGAAGAGGGTGTCAGATGCCCTGGAACTGGAGTTATAGACAGAAGTGTGCTGGGAACTGGTCTACTGCAAGAGCTGAGTCATCTCTATGGCCTTCATGATTTTTTATTTTTTTTATGCAGGGACTGGAGTCAGGGATCTACATGAAACTAATTGCCTAGTTCACTCATAACCTTTAAGGGTTCAAAGAGTCTCGTAGGTATTGCAAGTGGCAGGGAGAGCAGTATGGAAAGGAGGTCATCAAATTAAAACAACAATAGCAGCTAAAGTTTGGAAATCTAGAGTACCCTGTAATAAACTAAAATTCACAGGCCACCTCAAAACAACATCTTCCTATTAGGTGGATCTCTGCTGGGTGAGGCTAAGGTTGAAAGCCTGGTCTCTGACCTCTGAGGGTCAGAGCTCCAGCAAAGGATTTGTTTGGGGGTCTAAGCTGGACATGAATGGGACACTTCCTCTCACTATAAGCTCCAAGATGCCCGAGAGTGACCTCAAACCTTCAGGGACATCTCACGCTTGTGGACAAATAATATCCAGAAACATCCACTGGTCAAATGAAGGTAAATGGTCAAGCCAGAGTAAGGGATGGAACACTCTAAGTACTTCTCTCCAGGAATATTGTGGCATAACAGATCGTTTTATGTTGCAACCATTTTCTTTTTGGAAAACTAGACTTTGCCTATCTATTGCCTTTGTCTGATCCTTTTTCAGAGTCTCATTATTTATTGTTTCTCACTTTTTTACTTAAAACAATAAACCATTACAAGAAAAGTAAAAAACTTTTAATTTTATTGTATCTTAAAATTTGTGTGTCTTGTTCTCTTACCTACTTTTCTTTTTTTTTCCATTTTTTATTAGGTATTTAGCTCATTTACATTTCCAATGCTATCCGAAAAGTCCCCCATACCCACCCACCCCCACTCCCCTACCCACCCACTCCCCCTTTTTGGCCCTGGCATTCCCCTGTACTGGGGCATATAAAGTTTGCGTGTCCAATGGGCCTCTCTTTGCAGTGATGGCCGACTAGGCCATCTTTTGATACATATGCAGCTAGAGTCAAGAGCTCCGGGGTACTGGTTAGTTCATAATGTTGTTCCACCTATAGGGTTGCAGATCCCTTTAGCTCCTTGGGTTCTTTCTCTAGCTCCTCCATTGGGAGTCCTGTGATCCATCCATTAGCTGACTGTGAGCATCCACTTCTGTGTTTGCTAGGCCCCGGCATAGTCTCACAAGAGACAGCTACATCTGGGTCCTTTCGATAAAATCTTGCTAGTGTATGCAATGGTGTCAGCGTTTGGATGCCATGGAAGGAGTTACAGAGACAAAGTTTGGAGCTGAGATGAAAGGATGGACCATGTAGAGACTTACCTACTTTTCTACAGCTATCCTTTTTCTGAAACTTTAAACATTTTTAAGGTCGACTTGCCACACCCCAAAAGCAATAGGCCTAATTGGTCATGGTCTAAAACCTTCAAAACTATGACCCATAACTATTTCCAGAGAAACATTGTCCCGAAACAGATGGCATTAGGTACAGAGTGAGAGATCTGGGAACACTCAGTCCTAAAGCAGATATCTCTATCAAATCCCTCACCTCAGGCCTCAGGGAACTCTGGAGAGGCAGGAAGAGTCAGAGAGGGTGGAAGACACCAAGAAAATAAAGCCTTAGAAACACAAAGGACCAACATACATGAACTCACAGAGAGTGGTGTAGCATGCACAGGCCCTGCATTCGGCTGCACCAGATGGGATTCTAGAGCTGAGAAGAGACGTGGACACATGCCCTCATCCCTAACTAAGATGCTATTTCCAGGTGATAACCACTTGCAAACGGAAATTTAGTTTTTGCCGATGGAGCATCACTCAGGAAACAAACGACTCTTAAAGATAGGCTGCATGCCAGCAGTAGATAGCCACAGAAGACTAACTTCATGGCATCTTTGAAGGTTGCTGCTCTTACAAGGTCAGGGATTTCCTTTGTTGTTTGTTGTTTTTTTAAATGTTATCTTATTTTTTATTACATTTATTTTCATTTATATATACATTTTTTTCTTTCTTTTTACCCTACAGGGGTGCTATAGCTTACAGTTTTGTGTACTTATGGGATTCATGAGTGTGAGAATGAGTAGGCCTCTAGTTTTCACGTCTTTTCTTTGGCTCTTTTTCCCTCAGTTTGCTTGTTTTATCCCATTCTTCTGTATTAGTTTTTGTTTTATCTTATTGTCTTTTATATTATTATTATCCATTAGAAGTTTGTTTTTTAATGAGAAACAGAGAAGGAGTGGATCTGGATAGAATGCAAGGTGGGGATGAACTGAAATGATTGGCAGAAGGGGAACAGAAATCAGGGTATATTGTGGGAGAAAAATATCTGTTTTCTATAACGTAAAACATACATCAACAGAGAAAAGAGGAAAACAAATAAGATATTGTCAGTGTTACATAGTGTTAGAAATATATATATACACACACACACACATATATATATGTATGTATATATATATATATATATATATATATATATATATATATATATATACATACATATATCATGTTTCCATACAGAATCACATGACTTTAAATCCTTTGGCAATAAGGCTTACATAGTGGAGTCCTAGGTCAAAGGCTTTTGGAAGAGGAGTTAAATGCTCCCTTTGGGAGGGAGCACAAAGATGCTAGGCTATAGTGATTCAGGGCTCTGGGGACCCTCATCAGCATCTCTGCTATTGTTGCTAGCCCAGACTCCATGTGAAAACTGCAAAACTGCTCTAAATTAACAGTGTTTCTGAAAAAACAAAACAAAACAAACAAACAACAACAACAACAAAAACCCCATGGGACACAAACCACAACAACCCTTTCCTTTTGTGAGTTAATTACTTCAGGTACTTACCACAATAATGGAAAGATAACTATTTCTCCTAGTCTGAAAAATAGATGTTCATTGTGCAAAGAATAAGCATAAGTATAGAATATAGTAAATATATTTCTTGCGTGTGCAAGATTGTGCGAAGCAATTCCTACATATTACATAGGTCATTTTCATCCTCACACCTGATACTTTGTATTATGGTTAGAGAACTACCTGTAGCTTGCAAATAAGAAGAACTTGGTGGGTTTCTGTTATTTCATTTGTCTTCTGCATCTAGTGGTGTGTAGACATGTGTCAGCTCCTTGGATTGCTGAAGAATCTTTAATGTGCCATCAATCACTGTCTTCCTCCATTTCCAGTACTTTCCATTCACTTAGAGTGTTAGAGTGTGTGACTATGAAGTCAATAAACACATAGTTTGGACTTCAATAGTCTTCAATCTCAGAAATATGCTTCATGTTTAACATCTATTTATTTTTACTTTTTAGTTTTGATGCAATCAGTTGAAATAAATCAGGTAATGTAACAAGACACTTGATAAGGTGTTCACTTATCACGAAATGTGATCTCTATGGACATAGTATGTTGCTCCTCTGTAACAACACAGGCTGTAGATGTTTGTTTTCTAGAAGATACCACTGATGAGCAGTAAGGGAACACATATAGTCCACGGGGGACTGATGCCAGGGAGCACAGCAACATATATGACTCACAGCTCTCACGGGCCAGACAGTCCAGCACTGTCACCCAGGGGGAGAATCAGGCAAGGGACCAAGACTCCTCCTACCATGTAAGCACACTTGATGTCAATCAGGGCCATTGTTTGTTTCTGTGATGACGGACACTAGCTAGTCACTGAGCTACTTAGTCACTTCCTTCTAATTCCAGCACACCTCTTTGTGGTTGCCGAGCTTCAGACTTGCAAGCATGGCAGTTCTACACTCTCACTCACCTTAAACAGCTGTTTCTCTGACTAGAGAAGTGTAATGTTTTCGGATTTATTTGACTTTATGGAGAATTATTGTGTTAGTAATACCAAATCATTTATATAAAATCTCAAGTATAAACTCAACCGTAAGGCATATGAGGCAATATAAGGGTTCCTGTAGTCATTCTCTTATCTACTCAGCAATATAGTCAACATGACCATACATGTCTTGTGCAAGGAGCCCCTAGAGTAGAGGCATTCTTAAGTTGCTCAAGTCATATGAGAGGAAAGAGGGGATATAAGATAGAAACTAGGAAAAAAAGATGGAAACTAAAAACACAGAGATGGAGACCTATTTTTTAATAGAGGCAGGACTTGGTTATGTAGTCCAGGCTTGCCTAATGTGCTTCTGACTGGCCTACAATTTTCCATGATGTCAAAACTGAACTATACCTAGTGATACTCCTGTCTCAGCTTTCCAAGGGCCAAGATCATATGTGTGGCACTATTCTCAACTAAAATAGATCATTTATTTCTTTGTTTGTTTTGTGTTAACCTGGATGGTTCTTTTCTCAATACATAGACCAGGGAGATATTGAAACTCAGCGACAATTCCCATGACTTCTGGAATTTTGGATGTGTATGTGACACTATACTCAGATGAATTAGATGTTGAAGATGACTTAAGAGTTTGTTAGTTGGCTCAAAGTGGCAATTGCACTCATAAAAAAGTGACAGTTATTTTTGGAAGACACAGAATCATTAAAGATTATTTGTGAAATGGAAATTGGCTGTGAGAAAAGCTGCTCATGAGATGAAATAAAGGCAGAAAACACATCTGTTATTGGCATTAAATTCCACCTGTACCCACTGAGACATGGTTATAGATTTTACTGATATTTTTTTTCTTTGAAGGCAGTAAATCGTTCTGTTCCTTGGCTGTGGACTCATGTGGCAATGTTACATCTCTTTTTTATTATTATTTTGTTGTTGTTGTTTTTTAATATATTTATTTATTTACATCCCAAATGCTGTCCCTCCTCCTGGTCCTCCCTCATAGAGTTCCTCCCCCAACCCCACTTCCCTTTGCCTCTGAGTATTCCCCCCACCCCCGGGGCATTAGTCGAATCCACTTCCACTGAGGCAGACATGCCAGCTTTCTGCTACATCTGTGCTGATGGGCCTCAGACCAGCCTGTAAAAGAATAAATCAAATGTTATACATTTCTTTGGGTTGCATCATTGTAATTATTTCCCTTTATTAATGGCAAAATTATGACGGTGTTGGGCGAGTGTGGCTAAACTGATGAAATCAAAGCCAAATAAATTTCAGGCTTGGATATAGTTCTTGTGACACAGGTTCTCCCATAATGGATATCCATTATGGATACTCATTTGTTCCTGACTTGCTGATGTTTGAGGTTTGTGTGTATGCATGTGTGTTTGTGTGTGCCTCGTGTGTGTTTTCCTGTATGCCTATGTGTATGCATGTGTGTGTGTGTGTGTGTGTGTGTGTGTGTGTGTATTTGTGTGATCTTTTGGTCTGTAATTTTATGCAGAGGTGTGCAGGAGTGGAGTAAAATCCTGAACCTCACTCCAGTAGGAACTCCTTTATGCCACTGCTCATTATCGTGTGAACTAAGTTGCCCTTCAGGCTTCTAGAAGACATGAGTGATAGACATGATAGACATAACACGTGCATATTTCTCTGAGCTATTCCTCCCTTAGTAAATGGGGACAATTTTAGTTTAAGTGAAACAGCAGCATAGAAGAATCATAATAAAAGATAAAATCGTTGGAGGAAAGTCCTTGTTATCTTTTTTCCAAGATTTAAGCCATTATTTCTAACAGAGCAGTTGGTTACATTTTCAGTGACTTTAGAAGGTAACTTTGAATATTCTTGTTAAATTATTGACACAGCCATCTTGCCCACAGGCTGGAAGGCCCTAGGTTCCCTGGTGGAGTTAGAAAGGATTTTGTTGTTAGGGAACAATGTAGGTAGTATTGCCCAGCAAGTAAAAATATATATAAATAATCTGGGATCACTAATTATCTCAGTTACTGGCAAGAAGACCATGAAGTGAACAATCCAAGCAATTTCTAACCCTATTTAAAATAGAATATATTATAAGATGGAGAGGTGGGCAGTGTGAATAGATGAACTAACCAGACAGTCCACTCTTCCTTCCTTTGTAGTGTGATCCATAAGATATTTTCTACTGTTCTCTGGTGCAAATATAAATCCTTGTATTCTTATGGTGTCTTAGTATTCTCGACTTAAGATACCTTGATAAGGGGGTATTTAGGCTTCAACTTCTTCATTACTCACCCCAGTAATTATCCACTGTGTGAGTATATTTAGCTTTGTTCTAAAACTTATTTTCCTTTGCAAACCAAATATTTTCTTGCAGCAGGCGCAGTTGCTAAGTTCTTAGTGAACATAAATCCATAGTGGAGATAATTTTCATTGTCTGCATACCATTATTCTGTTATTGATGTTTATACAACACAACAAGATACTTACATTTCTAGATCTCATGGTTATTCATCCATTTCTGTCAAGTCTAAACTTTTTTGGGAAAAATATTTTGGACTGCAAATATTTTTTGTGGATATGCATATGTGTTTACTAGGTTCGCTAGAGGTAAAAGTCAAATGATTTCCTTCAACTCTCTCTGTGCTCTTAGAGTCATTCAGTGGTTAAAACAAAATTTATTATAACTGTTCCTGGAAATGAATGTGGGTCAATTAGGGAAGTATTGCAAGGTACCATTTAAAGTCTATTTTCCAAGCTCCACTTAAAATATAATTGGGGAAGGGGGATAAAGGCCCTCAAGGAGATGGCAACCCCACAGGAAGACCAACAGTGTCAACTAACCTGGGCTCCTTGGAGCTCCCAGAGCCTGATCCACCAACCAAAGAGCATACAAGGGCTTGTCCGAGACCTCTAGTACATATGTAGCAGAGGACTGCCACATCTGGCATCAGTGGGAGAGGATGCCCCTAATCCTTCAGAGACTTGATGCAGCAGGGTGGGGGTTGTGGGGAGGGGCTGCCCTCTCAAAGGTGAAAGGGAGTGGGGACAGGGGAGGAACTCTTTGAGGGGAGACTGGAAGGGGAAATATTTGGGATGTAAATACAAATTATATAATTTGGGTGGGGTAAAAAGGAAAAAAATAAAACCAATATTTTCCGGTATTCATAGTCTGCACCAAAGATTTCCAGAAGCAATTACTTATTTGCAAATATCTGAATCATGTCTTAATGATTCTGTCTTCCCTTTCTCCCACTCTCCCTACTTCCCTCTCTTCCTTCATTTGGTTTTTCCTCCCCCTCTTCTTTCTGTCCCTTTCTCTGTCTCTCCCCTGCTGTTTCTGTATCTCTTTTTCTTTGTCTTTTTATCTCTGTCATTGATAGAAGCTGTAAACCTACTTAGTGACATCTCCCTTCTTTGCAACTTATTTTTTAAAAAATCAGATTTACCTCTGGAAGGATGGGCTCTTATTCCTGTCTCTTCTCAGACCTGTTCCAGAGATACCTGCATTTCATATCCTGTTATGCGACCCTTCTCAGGCATATTTCCTGTTCCTAATTCTCCTTACTGCTGTGCAGTCACACTAGCTAAAAACACCATGAACCCAGCTCTTTGTGAGCTCACAGCTTCAGAGGTTTAGTTGGCAACTGCTTGATTCCACGCACTTGAGTAAAGTATCACAGACATTGGAGTGCGTGGTAGCAGACAGCTGTTCATATCACAGCAGATCAGCAGCAGAGAGTGAGGCTGAGACCAGGGCTTGAGCATGACTTTCAAAAGCTGACACCCCTAAAGGCTTCCTTCTGAAAGCTAGATCCCACCTCATAAAGGTTCTACAGTCATCCAAAACAAGGACACCACTAGAGTATACGGTTGTAGACCCACATGGGTTGAGGAGGAATAACACAGGGAGTTTGACTGCTCTTTACTCCACAGCTCCAGAAGTGGGAAAGCACAGTCTGAGATGTGAGAAAGCTGGAGTTGGCTCGGGGGTCCACATCTTGGACATCCAGGCACTGTTGGGGGCAAGGGCTGGGGACAGCACCTAGCCCACAGTCAGGGGTTTGGGGAAAAGGGGAGTTCCAGTTTGTCTTAGGGGAATGATTGTACTTAGCTTGGTGGAGGCAGACTTAGTGGTGGTTGTGGCTTCCCAGAGAAGCCTTCTATGGGATTACACTGTAGCTTTGACGGTAAAGGCCTTCTCCATGGCTCCCTACAGCAGATCTTGATGAAGAGACAGTCCATGGTTCGAAGCAGTTTATTGTCATGCTGGAAAATGGATGCGTAAAACCATACCCCACCTCTCAGGGTGGGCCTGAGATTAAATACCTTTTGCAGGGAGGAGTGTCTGGTAAGGGAATCGTATTGGCTAAGCTCTCTGGGCCTCTAGGTACCTCGTTACCATGGAGAAGTCTGTTTTGGACTACAGGTCACATGGCCCGCGTTCTAAATTAGGAGTCTGGCAGGGAGCTGGGAGTCACCTAAGCCTCAGGTGTGTACACAACAAGTCTCCAGGTCTCAACTTGCTCTATTTTACCAAACTTCCTGGCATGGTTTTACATCCCACACTAAGGGACTGAGACTCTAAACATATCTACATTGTGAGCCTGTGAGAGACACTGAATATTCAAACCATAACATCATTAAAAGGAAAACTATAATGTGCTTGGCTTCCTTACCTCAACTGCATCTGCCCTTCATTTCTTTATCATTCAGTTGCTGAGCTCCGTCAGCTTTGCCTTCCCTCTGTCCTCCTTTCTCCTGTTTCTTTTATTTCCCTCCTTCCTCATAGCCTCTTGTGCTTTTAGTCCATCAGTACAAGTTAAACATATCATCTTTGCATCTTTCTGGGTATCCAGAAACTAATTTGTCATCTGTACACATAGCTCTCTTTCTTCTTTTCTGAGAGAACTTAAAGATTCCTTATCTAAACCCTTGTTTAACCTCTTCCTTACTCTTAAACGCGTTCTCACGACCGGCCAGGAAGAACACAACAAACCAGAATCTTCTGCGGCAAAACTTTATTGCTTACATCTTTAGGAGCCAGAGCGCCAGCGCGCCAGAGCGCCAGAGCGCAGAAGCGCAAGAGCGCAAGCAAGAGAGAGAATGGCGGAAACCCCGTCCCCTTTTAAGGAGAATTATCCTTCGCCTAAGACGCATCACTCCCTGATTGGCTGCAGCCCATGGCCGAGTTGACGTCACGGGAAAGGCAGAGTACATGTAGTGGAAAATTACTCTTGGCACATGCGCAGATTATTTGTTTACCACTTAGAACACAGGATGTCAGCGCCATCTTGTGACGGCGAATGTGGGGGTGGCTCCCAACATCTCCCCCTTTCCTTTTAATAAGAGCAATAGGCCACCCATATTAATGAGAGTGGAGATAGAGGTCAAATCCCTAGTGTGCAGGTAAAGGAGCCATGTACAGGATTAGCTCTTAGGCTCACAGGCTTTTACCCAGAGCAACCCTGACCTGCTCCCGTGTCGTTTTGCCTGGAGAGAAGGACACTTGGATACTCAACCTTCTTGAAAGATGACATGTCTCCCTAGAATAGGCTCATATATGCCGCAGAGCCCTTCTACTGCAGTGCTTAGCCGTGCAACTCTCTCGGGCTGCTGAAGCACACTCACTCTATCCCGTGCAATGAGACTAGCCTCATGAGATGCAAGAGCTGAGTGGCCAGCGACCTATTGTCTAAGCATAGATGACCATATATCAGGGGAAGCACCATGTTCTAGTACTGCAAGTGCCTGGGCAATAACCACCTTGTCTCTCCTAGTTTAGGCCTTAAGCTTACAGACCAACCAAAGAAGCAACACTAATCCACAGCAAAGTGTATCTCCAAATAATATCAATCCCACCCATTCTTTAAAGAAGGGAAATGCTGAGGAGATCCAATTGGGTAATCCTTTGGTCAGGGACAGGTCCAAGCGCGTGGAGTTGACCTGAAGTCTCAATTCCCGAAGGATCTGTTCAAATTCAGCCGTCCAATTCTGTAACATATACTGAAAAAGACTTTTTGACAAATTAGCTGCCCTAGTAAATTTCTCATACTGAATGGAAGTAACACACAATCCCGGAAACTTTTGTTCACATCCCAGCTGAGCTATTTGCCATAATACATCTAGTTGTTTCTGGACAAGATCTATGAGTTGATTAACCAGCATGAGACCACCCTGTATCTTGACATTAGCTGAGGCCTGTTTATCTATGACTGTAGTCACTGAGGCTGACAAAGTGTTAATGGTGTCAGTCATCTGGACCTGTACAGACAGAGCCAAGGCTGTCTGAATCAAGGCCAAACCCAGTTCCTAGTTAGTGGTAAAAAGCAGGGGAATACTTGAGCATTATACATCACCGTCATTGGGAGTGGAAATGTCGACATTATCCCCCAACGCTGCTCTCTCTTTATTATTGACGCCCTGGACATCACCAAGACGAGGGACATCAGTATTCCCTTGGTCAGTCTGGATTTTTCGGGTGAGTCTTTCTGGTATCCAAAATGGGTTGTCTTCATTCTGTGGGAAAACACAGATAGCTCCCCTGGATCTTATCAAAATAGGATCTGGGCCATACCATTTATTATCAAGGACATTTTTCCATTTAACCATCTCATTGGGCCTATCTGGCTCTGAACAATGACGTTCAGCCGCAGTATGGCCATGAGCATCAATATTTAAAAAATTGAGTGTAAAGAGTGCCATAGACACAGACACTCTTGGTACTCGGAGTAGAGTCTCCTCAATTCCCCTCTTCTGTTTTATAAGATAGGCTTTGAGGGTGCGATGCGCACGCTCAACAATACCCTGTCCTTGAGGGTTGTATGGAAGTCCAGTCAGGTGGGTTACGTCCATCTGACGGCAGAACTGCTGGAATTTTTGAGATGTATAAGCTGGTCCATTATCAGTCTTAAGGAGTTTGGGTTTCTCCCAAGCACTCCATGTCTCAAGACAATGTTGAATCACATGTGAGGCTTTTTCACCTGTTAAAGGTGTGGCAAACATTACACCAGAGCAGGTGTCAATAGAAACATGTAAATATTGATTTCTCCCAAAGGAGGAAATATGCGTGACATCTATTTGCCAGACCTGTAATGGCCTGACGTCACGAGGGTTTACCCCTACATGAGTAGATAAAATTTGACAACAATCTAAAGGCATTATTAAGTAATCAGAATCATTTCCAGTAGAACCAATCCCTCTGGCAGCTCTAGGAATACCAGAGGAAGGAAAAACAGCCATGTAGGCTTGGCAAAATTATTAGTTGAGCTATTCTGTCCCTTTGTGATATAGAAAAGACAACTTGAGGACAAGAACAGAGAACCTGAAGTTCCCCTTTATTATCCTGATCTACAACTCCAGGGTGGACAATAAGACCTTGTAGGCTGCAAGAGCCTGTCTCTGTCATTCTGGCCACAAAATCTGAGAAGGACTCCTGAGGTCCCTGGACGATCTTTGTTAATTGTCCAGTGGCTTCACCTGCTCGGGAGAGCGCCTTCCAGGCCCTAATAGCCTTTTCATCTGATTCAGAACTATTAAGAACTGGCTCCTTGAACTCACCTAGTGATGAGTATAGGCTCCTTCTCCTAGAAACCTCCGCTGATTAATCTTTTTTCTTTTCCTTCCTTCTAATCTCTCCCCAGGTATTCTTACCTGACCTAAACTTTTCCTCGGGTTCAAGACCCTTGGAAAGGCCTGTATACTTATTTTGTGAACCATATTTTCTCTTTGCTCCTACTCTCTCTCCCCGCTTTACTTCTGATAGACTGTCCTGAACTTCATCCAGAATTTTCAACCCTATCTTAATCACTTGATAACATGTGAAAAAGAACAAAAGGGCTCCTAACACTAAAAAAAGTTCAAGGCCAAACATACCTTGTAAAGCTATTTTCCACTTTACTTCTGATAGACTGTCTTGACTTTCCTTAGAAAGTTCAAGACCAGACTTACCTTGTAAAGCTGTACTCACTGGTACTCCTGTTCCCCAGCTGAAGAGTTCTGAATTCATGCAGTTGAATCCTTCTCAACAGTCTGTTTTACGGGAACCTTTATTACCGTGACCTGCAGTTCTGGTTCCGGAATGAGGGATCTTCCTTGCGCCGGTGATGGTTAACTCCCGTCCTGAGTTTTCTTGTATTTTCTCGTCCCGGATTTTCTCGTCCCGGATTTCGGCACCAACTCTTAAACGCGTTCTCACGACCGGCCAGGAAGAACACAACAAACCAGAATCTTCTGCGGCAAAACTTTATTGCTTACATCTTCAGGAGCAGGAGCGCAAGCCCCCAGCCCCAAAAACGAAAGCCCCCTGCTTACATCTTTAGGAGCCAGAGCGCCAGCGCGCCAGAGCGCCAGAGCGCAGAAGCGCAAGAGCGCAAGCAAGAGAGAGAATGGCGGAAACCCCGTCCCCTTTTAAGGAGAATTATCCTTCGCCTAGGACGCATCACTCCCTGATTGGCTGCAGCCCATGGCCGAGTTGACGTCACGGGAAAGGCAGAGTACATGTAGTGGAAAATTACTCTTGGCACATGCGCAGATTATTTGTTTACCACTTAGAACACAGGATGTCAGCGCCATCTTGTGACGGCGAATGTGGGGGCGGCTCCCAACACCTTACAACCTTTTATCCATCTTACAATCTATTACTAAAACAGTCTAGAAAGAATAAAGCAAAACAAAAACCCCTTTCCTTTTGAATAAGTTAATCTCTTTATTTTAAAAGCCTCACTTTGTTTTTGGAAAATAGAAGTGTCGCCAGGTGCAGGGGAGGACTTCTTTCCTCCTCATCCTTCTCAGGCCAAGGGCCTCTATGAGTCAAACTCGGCCATATTTTGAATCCACCACCCTATCTTTTTCTCATAAGCTTTCTCCTTGACTACACTCTCATGCACACTGCAGTTGGAGTGGCCCCTGTATCTTTCTCATAGTTTACTTTGCTGATTCTTAAACCAAGACTAAGCCTCATTCTCCCTTGAGGAACATATCTTCTTTTTATGTAAGTCCATCATATCTGGCCATTTCCCTAGGCTAGGATTGATGTATATTTTTCTTGGATGGACAGATAGTAAATATTTCAGGCTCTCTGAACAACCTGATCATAGTGAATGCTATACTCTTTTTTTAGCAAAAAGAGAGCTAGAAGGTATGAAGGAATGAGTGTGGCTGTGTTCTAAATAAGTTTTTGAGCATTAAAATTTTACATTAGACAGTTTTCAAGTGTTGTTTTATATTGTTTTTTTTTCATTTCTGCAGAAACACTTGAAAATACAAAAAGTAGTCTGATTTTAGGCTATGGACCATAAAAAACAGATGACAAGTAGATTTGGCTTGTGGGCTCTATTTTATAGGCTCCTATTCTTGAAAGTTTCTCTATTTCACAGTTTTTAATAGTAAATCACTTGTCTGGATGCTTCTTATGTGCTGGCTTGCAATACATTGAGAGTATGTTTACTGAAATTAGAATCCATGGAAGTGGGGCTTTCATCTCTCTTTTTCCCCCTTGTTTTCTTTTTTTCTCCACCCATCATGATGAAAAACACTTGAAAGAGGAAATTAAAGGGAGGAATAGTTGCTTTTCTCATACTCTCAGTAGATTGAGACCATAGTTAGCTTGTTTCATTCATGTAGGCCTGTAATGAAGCAGAGTGCCATTAAGATAAGCTAACGTGGTGGAATTCACCTCTGGTGGGCTAGAAAGCAAAGATATTAGAGAGGAACCAGGGCCAAGGTATATCTTTATAGGCTAGGTTCCTAGTGATGTACTTCCTCAAGCTAGGCCAGACTTCTACAATTGCTTTCCAGTAACATACTAACATTAAAAATCCACAAATGGTCATAGCCCTCATGATTTACTACCTCAGTGACTGGACTGATTAGTTGGGAGACAAAGCCATTAGCACATGAGCCTTTTTGGAGATTTTTCACACCCAGATCACAATATTCTGTTCATGTCCCCTGAAGGCTTATGGTCTGCTCACAATGCCAAGTGCATTTAGTCTGACTCTTAGTGCTCCTAAAGATTAAATAACCCTGACATTATTCAAAAGTTGAATTTCAGTCTCCTTAGTCTCTTTAGTCTCATATTCACTTCTTAGTTGTAAAATCAAAAATAAGGTTACCTGTATCTGATATATGATGGGGCTGGGTAGACATTTTCATTTTTTTTAAAACATTTTTAATTAGATATTTTCTTTATTTACATTTCAAATGTTATCCCCTTTCCTAGTTTCCCCTCAGAAAATCCCTCATTCCCTCCCCCTCCCCCCAACCTACCCACTCCCATTCCCAGTCCTGGCATTCCCCTATTCTTGGGCATAGAACCTTCACAGGACCTAGGGCCTCTCCTCCCATTGATAACTGACTAGGCCATCCTCTGCTACATATACTGCTAGAACCACATGTTCCACCATATGTTTTCTTTGATTCGTGGTTTACTTCCAAGGAGCTCTTAGGGGTACTGGCTAGTTCATATTGATATTCCTCCTAATGGGCTGCAAACCTCTTCAGCTCCTTGCATATTTTCTCTGGCTCTTTCATTGGGGACCTGTGCTCCGTCCAATGGATAATTGTGAGCATCCACTTCTGTATTTGTCAGGCATAAGCAGAGGCCCTCAGGACACAGCTATATCAGGCTCCTGTCAGCAGGCTCTTGTTGGCATCTGCCATAGTGTCTGGGTTTGGTGGTTGTTTATGGCATGGATCCCCAAGTGGAGCAGTCTCTGGGTGATTGCTCCTTCAGTCTCTTGTCTGAACTTTGTCTCTGTAACTCCTTCCATGGGTATTTTGTTCCCATTTCTAAGAGGGATTCTGAGCTTCTGGGCTTCTTAAAAGAAAGGATAGAATACCAAGGAAGGATAGTATCAAAGCAAGACTGAAAGACAGCAAAACAGACATTATACTTGGTAGCATTGTACGATGTTTGGCACCCAGGGTGTGCTTGAATGAAGTGACCTTTGTATAGTCTTAATCACTAGATCCCAAATAACTCACGCAGTATCTTGGGACTTATAAAAATAGAGATGAGGTTTTGCTGCAATGGAAAAATGTGTGTCCTGCATGTCAACTGTGGAAAGAGTCTCACTTTCATCCTAATTCTCTTGAGCACAATCCTTGCAGTCAGCATTCCTATCAACCTTCTAGGCTTCCGAGGTCCCATCAGCATCTACCATGAAAGCTCTGCTTATAGAACTCTAGGGCTTCCCTGCATGACTGTCAAATGGCTGCTGACCTATATCATCAGGAACATCAACATGACCCTACTTCTCTGGCACCAGCTTGCTTTGTTGATATGACTTTTTATCACAGTTAAAAAAACAAAAACAAAAACTTATAATAAGTGACTTCAAGGACCATAGCAGGATGTGTTAGAATAGTTACCTGGAGTCTTTTGCATTAATGTATAAATCAAAAGTAAATAACTCCAAAAACACTATAAATACTTTCTTTAGATAATTCACTTGGGATTATTTTTCTCTATGAGAAAATTTAAAATGTACCTAATGTATATAAGAGTAATAGAACGTAACAACTTTTTCTTACAACTATTATATCATTAACATGGTGTCATTAATTTGTTGTCTTTGCCAATACAATATCATAGAATAGTAAGACAATAAAATTAAAATAGCCATGGAAATTTCTAGAATGTAGAAAGAACATAACAATCTTATCTCCTTTAAGACCTCCTATGCTACCTGGAAATCAGCAGTGCTCACTGATACAGAGAGTTTGGATACTGTTGCCATGCAGATGAGGACACACCTCTATGTCTGTCATGCCTATTCTCCTTGGTTAGCGGTACAGCCAAGGCACTGTATATGACATGGGCATCATAGTCTTTATAAGTAGTCCACATTATAACTTTAAGTAACAATCAAAGCTTTGGACATGTGATTGACAAGAAAAGTAGGCATTTCCAAGTGTAAAAATATTGTACAAAAGAAGTTACAGGCACATGCTGCATCACCAGCTTTAAAACATCCAGTTACCAAAAATGCTAGCTATGCTATTCTATATAGATGAGGGGGCATGGTGATATATGAAGTCCTTTTTTTTTTTTTTTTTAGGTTTGTCAGTAGCTTTTAGGCTTTCTGGCTAAGTAGGGACTATTTCTAGCCCTAAGGAAGTTCTCAGGAAGCTCTTGTGATTTAATAGCTAAGCAAATGTGTCTACAGACACCATTAATGTTAGAAGATGATGGCCTGAGTTGCAAATGGAAGATGCATTTTCTTTGAAATATTACTTGGGTTTTAGAATACTTAAACATTCTTCTGCTATCCACTCCTGGTTGCCTAAGACACTGGGCCTCATTGTATATTGTGGGCATCCCGAAGCTTTATCATATACAACTGCAAGCTACATACTGTTGTGTCGGTCACTTGGCCATGACATTTACTTCCTGGTCCCGAGAAGTCCTAGCTTGTGCAAGGAAATGATAAACACAAGCTTGTCACTATTGGTCTTAGTGCTTTAAATATAACCAGCTTACTCTATGTTAAGTGGTAGTGATGTTTGTTTCTTTTTAACCAATGAAAACAAGACATAAAATATTTATTTTTAATCATTCACTTGTCTTCTTAGCAAACTCAGTTTTATGACCTTGCTTTTTCCTTTTGAAGTCATATTTTAAACTTATATTTTAAAAAAAAGTGTTTTGTAGGTTTAGTTATTTAGTCCAGATACACAGGAATTCCTTGACTCTCTTAATTATTTTGAGTTCATTTGGGTGGCAGAGCTGACCACCTTGGCCTTTACAACATGACACAGGGACATGAACATGATTTGGAAGTTAGTCCTGTTTTAAAATTCTAACTCTGATGTTGGCTGGCTCTACTACACTGGAAAAATAATTTGAATTTCTTGAGCTAAATTTCCCAAAATGTTATAACAATACATTAAATAAAGCATATAAATAATTTAATACACTGTAACTCAGTAGAAACACGATGAAATACACCTACTCTCTTTTCTTTAGTACCTGTCTTTACTCTTACCTTAGTTTTTACTGTTGCTTGGTGATAGCCTAGCAACTGGGTGATCACTGACTTTCAGTACTGCAGTGACATTTTGTAGCATTGTTTATTTAATTCATGCTGAACGCTTACCCACCCACACACAGGCCAGAGAAAGGGAAACAAACATCTACTGTTCTGAAGAGTGTTCTCATAAAGGGAGAGTTGGAAAAAAAGTAACTAAATTCAAAGCCAAAGAGAGGAAATGAAGGAGGTGGGACCAGGACTTGAAATTCTTGCTTTCCGTGTTGTGTTAAGTATTATTAGGCCATGCTTCATGTACTTTTTAAAAAATCAAATATTGAGAAAGATGGTTTAGTTTTTTTGGTGTTATTAAAACAAAACAAAAGAGTTGCAAGACACCATCGTCTCTTATAGTGCTTTAGAGCATGTGATCCAACAAAGGAATTAAAAAATCAGCAGTAAAATCTAGTTAAATAGAGGTTAGGTAGATGGTGGCTCAGTCAGTGAAGTGCTTGCCATACAAACATGGGTTTGAGTCCTGAGTGTCTATATGTGAAAAGCTCGGTATGGTGAAACACTTGTAATCAAGTGCTAGTGAGGTAGAGGAAGGAAGATACTGGGGCATGCTGATCAGCAGTCTAGTCAGTTAGTGAACTCTTATCTTAAAAGAATATGGTGAATAAAGCTTGAAGAAGATACACCATACACGGAAACTTTCTCTCTGTCCCTCATCCACAAATGACCAAATTAAATGAGTAAGTCTCTTTACAACCAAGGGAGACTATTGATGGAAATATTTAAAAAAAGGAAGGTAGAAACGGCACACTCCTGCACTTGTACCTCAACTCTCAGCCTCGGCTGCCTGGCCAGCCATGCAGTGGTGGACAATGGCCGACCTGTTTTATCTTGTGGAGACTCTCTGTACTAGAGCTCCCCAAATGTCTTCACCCAGCTGTCTAGGTTCCCACTGGCGGGTCGTTACCATGCCAACCCCGTGCTTCAAATCTCCCTCGGCCTTTGTGGTGCTCATCTGGCAAACCCATGCTTTGCTGCCGTAACTTTCTCTCTTAAATCCACAAGCTGCTGCATGAAGGAAAACTCAACATAAACTTAGTTCAGAAACAATGGTAACTCAATCTCTGGGTACAACAACTAAAACCTTATCTTGTAAGCGTTATGAAAATCTGATTCCTTTAGTGGTGAATCATTGCTGATCTGCCATGATACTGGGAAACACTACCCCTCTGCTGTCCTGCTCTAAAAGGGACATCTCTCCTGCTACCTCTCTTCCTCCCTCCAACCTGGAAGTCCTACCTACTTGCCCAGTGATTGGCTCCTTTATTCATTAGGTAATTGGTTCACAAGAACAGCACCAGCAGGAGACCATTACACAAGTCATTTAAATCATTTAAATTCCTTGAGATGCCTTTCTGGTAACAGTGCAGACTAATCTTATCTGTAGATATAAGGAAAAATATTCAGAATGTGGTAAGGGATTATGCAAGTTCAATAAAAGTGATGGCTGTAGGCTCTCCTCTAAGATCTAAGACTTCACTAGTCTTAGGTAGCTGGTTAGGCATGATTTCTTTCTTGTTGAGTTAGTCTTAAGTCCAATTAGATAGTTGTCAGTTATTATCAAGGCATGCAAGCCAGAACTGCACCCTTAGGGTTATTGTGCTATGATGGATAAGGCACATAGGCATCATAGCTGGGTAGGACTACTGGTTGCTTCCCTCCTTTGGAAGCATACATGGCACCTTCTAAGTACCACAAGTGGTAGTTCTTAGAGAAAACTTTCAAGTCAGTTTGAGCTCAGGAAACTCTGTTCCTGTGTCTGAGCTACATGGTATTTTCAACAATAGGGACTTATCTCCCACCTCTGTGGGGTGAGTAAGGAAAATAGCAATAGTTTATAAAGTTTTATGGACCTCTTGGACAACCCTGACCAACAACTAAAAAGAGGATCTGTCATGCCTGATGTTAGAGTTTTGCTAGATAGTCTATGACTCTTGAAGGAAGAATTGTTAGTCAAGTTCAGTAAATTTCATCTAAATTATTTGTAGATCTCTATGTATATGCAGATTTAACTGTGCATTTATATATTTTAGGTAGATAGGTAATACTATAATGTCTTCTGTCTTTTTAAGACATCCTTATTGCTATCTTACCCTCCACTCCTTCTTCTATATTTTCTCCCACCCTTCCTTTTTAAAAAATATTTATTTATTTATTTTATGTCTGTGAACACTGTAGCTGTTTTCAGACATACCAGAAGAGGGCATTAGATTACATTACAGGTGGTTGTGAGCCACCATGTGCTTGCTGGGAATTGAACTCAAGGGCTCTGAAAGAGCAGCCAGTGCTCTTAAAGTCTGAGCCATCTCTCCAGCCACCCTCCCTTATTAGTTAAAGCTCCTCTTCCAAATTTCCCTTCTGATCACTTGTACCTTGCTATCCTGCTCTCTGTTGTGTGCACCAATCATAGTGATCTATTTTTACTTTCCATGTTTCTGCTGTTACTCTAGGTCTGAAGATTTGGAGCAAGGAACCTCAGATGTGATAGAATATGTGAGTCTTTGCTCTTATGCATCTGGGTTGCTTCACCCAATATCATCCAATATAATCATTTTTAGTTCCATCTATGTACCTGAAAAGTTCAGGATTTCATTTTTCTTCATAGTTTAATAGTACTCCATAGCGTAGTTGTACAAAACTTTTTATTTTTTTCTTGAAGTGAAAATTTTTTGTTTCTTTAACAGCTCAGTTGTGTTTTTCTGGAGTGGTCTTGTAAGAGAGCATGTGATGTATTGCTGAAAACAGACACTTGAGAGGGTGCATGATGGTTAGAAAGAATATAAATAGAACCCCACAAACAGAGGATGCTCTTACATTGCTATGCCATACAACGTTTTGCTTCTCTGTTCTCTGTTGGTCTTGTCTGGTCTTTGCTAGTCATAGAGAGAAATGTGCCAAAGAACTTCTGGTATTCTGGTTGATTCTGGCCAACACCCCACACACACGCCCTGCCATCTGGGCTCGTGCTGATTCAGCAGAACCTTGTTGTTTCTGTTGGCTTGTGCCACTGTGACTGATTCATGTTTGGTGTTTGCTATTGAACTGGACTGCTGGATATTGTGTATCCTGACAAGAGTGGATTCACCCCAAGGAACGACTTCTAAGCAAGTCCATAATACACTTTAATCTCCTTTTCCCCTTGGTGTGTAAAAAGGGACCCTAAATAAAGAATGTTTTGAAAAAATTCTAAGCCAAAATTTTCTTAGTCAGTTGTAGGTCATTTAGGTTGTTTCTATATTGTGAAAAGAGTAGCAATGAACCTGGCTGAGCAAGGATCCATCTAGCACAATGTCAGATCCTTTGAGCATATGCCAAAGAATGATATAGCTGGTCATATGGTAAAATTTAGTTTTAGACTTATAAGAATTCTCCACACTGATTTACAGAATATCTGGATCAGATTACAATTGCACAAACAGAAAATGTAGGCTGCCATTTCTCCCATCTGAATTTGCTAATTGTTTTGTTGATCTTTGCCATTCTCATTGAGATAAGATGAAATAGAAAAATTGTGTTGATTTGCCACCAACTCTATACTCTTTTCCTATGGTAGCAACTAGCAAATATTTAGCTAACATTGCCTAATAGAGTATTTTCTGTGTGATCTTTTTCTTTTATCAATATTCTATTTATTTATTTATTTATTTATTTATTTATTTATTTACCATAGTCTCAAACTGCCAATTTTCTGTGCACAAGTATATTAAAATATCCTTATTCACAAGTCTAAGACAGTTAAAATTGATTTTTTTCATCTTATTTGTAACAAATTAGTGAGTTCCTACAGAGTTACCATCACTTAGATAAGCTTACAAAATTGATTTTATGACAAAATCTTGCATATTCAGTTAATTCCTAAGCCTTGTTGCCTTTACTATCTTTTTCATGAAATAGATCACCGTTTTTGCATTTTTCTTCCCAACCATAATCCTTGCGCTAGTTCTTACAATGTCTTCCCCACCCTTGCCTTATTTGTTATGTAAGTATTGAGGTTATAATTTTGATAAACATGTTTCATGGCATTGAATAATTTACCTTTGTTCAGATTCTGTATTGTACTTTATGACTGGAAATTGAGCAACTTTTATAATTACTCTGTTGATATTACTACCTGTGTGTAGTTGGAGAGGCAGGTTCAGGAGTTAAATTGGACGGAGGGATGTACATCCTCCACTGAGTGATGTTTGGGGCAATGACCGCTTAGTTTCTTCCTGTTTTGACATTTTGTTCCAAGTTATCATAGACTTTCCTTACAGCATAGCTTTTGGTTTTCTGAATTGTCTTTCCTTTAAGGAGAGCAGTGCTTTAGAAAATAGCATTCAGGAATACCACTAGTAATGTAAAGACTTTTATCATATTTTTGATATATTTGAGTTCTCATATTAGCATACTTTTATATCTTGCTATTTCTATCTTTTAAAATGCTATTATCTCACTGTGCTATTAAAGTTTAAGTGGGAGGACAATATACAATGGAAGAGATATAGTACAGTTTCCTAGCTGCCTTTTGTTTTGTTTTTATCCTTGAGGACACGAAGGGATTGCAAAAAGCCAAGTTCAACTAGAGTGTAAAAAACACTTTAGGGACTTTTGCAAGTGATTTTCAGAGACAGGAACATTATAAACAGCTTACTGAATGTTGTCCCTACAGGATAGCCTTTTCTATGTCTGGCAATTAACATCCAAAGGCCACATTTCTACTCAGTTGAGCAGTAAGAATCCTTCCTATGTAGGCAAAGGGACAGTGTGTGTCCGATGCTGATTCTTTAGTGTATTTACCATTTGAGCTTGGCTTTTCTTGGGATGCACTTTATTCTTAAGGTACATATATCTGTTTAACTCTTTGCTCTTGTTTCAATATTTAGCCTCAAGTGGCACAGTTCTTATTTCGTCTACAAATATCTAACTACACATGGCTAGAAAAACTTAGTGAAGAGTTCTAAGTAAATGATTTACTCAAAATATATCATTTGGGAGTTGTTTTGAATGATTATTTCTGAGGACATAAGTTGTTCCTGTTATGTGGAACAAGAAAGTCACAGATGGTTATTCTTTCTGTCATTTAGAGCAACAAACTCACAGAGAAGGAAGTACAATTCTTGATATTTAAGTCTTTTTGATTTGTGAAAGGCAAATAATGATATGTATTCAAATTAATGATTCTATCCATTTGTGTACAGTTCAATTTGATCACTTATATTCCAAATCTATCATATTTTGATAACACTGCTGGAACAAAACAGACTTACATCTTGTCTCCCTTAAATTGTTGGCTTTGGTCCTGGTGTATTGAACTGGAATATTTTCAAATCATAATTTCTGGTATAAAGGCCTCCAATACTACAGAGAAGATACATTTAGAATGAAAACAATATGTCAGTTAACAGTATTTACAGGGTTTACCATTCTTGACAGGGTTAGCTACTCTATAATGTCAGGGTTTTGTGGATGGTAGTTGGTTGGTGTCAACAGTATCTTCTTCTAGGAAACCCCAGTAAAAGTAAGAAGCTACTTTTGGGTTCGACAAACAAACAAAAAAAGCAAAACATACCCAATTCTGAAAGACTCCCATGTAAAAATAACATGATTTTTAGAGAGACAGTTTTTGCAGGTCCCATTGTGACATTTGAATGGACTAGACAGCCTTGTCAGGATGCCTAGAATGCTCACACAGTAAGGAAAATGTTACTGGAGCAAGCAGAAATATTGCCGGAGAGATGAGCCATTGGAATATTTGCCCGGTAAAAAGCTATTTATCTAGAGAAATATTTCTTTAACATATTTTATTTCTATGAGTGTTTGCCTGCATATATATGCATATATATGCCACGTGAGTGCCTGGTGCCTGAGGGGGACAGAAAAAGAATTAAGATCCCCTGGAAAAGGAGTTATTGATGTTTGTGAATGATTATGTGGGTACTGGGAAGAGAATCTGGGTCCTCTGTAGGAGAAGATAGCACTCTAAATTACTGAGCCATCTCGCCAGGCTCAAAGAAAAAAATGTTTTATAATAAATTTTCCATAAGTCTAAGTCACTGTGTATATTGCCCATAAATTGTATTATTTGAAATAATGCATTATAATTAATTATAATTAAGATCAGGAAAATATAAGCATATGGTTGTTCAAAGATGAGGAGTTACTTAGAAGTTTGACTACTATACAAGTTCATACAAGTGAATAACAAGACATGAAGTAAATACCTCTGATTCTTTTTTGTGTGACTGTGGGATAAATAGAATGGACCAATAGAAAATACCATACATTTACTTACAAAGAGCCGTAATTACTAATTTAGAAAAAAGATAAGATTCTTTATCATGCAATTATTTGTGAATTAAATTTAATATTTTAATATTATAACTGGAAGGAAACATTTTTAAAGTGGCCAAATATTGGGAAATTACTTTTTGCTTCATTAGAGAAAGTATCCAGATGAATAAAAGAGTTTCAAGAATAGAAAAAGTAGAAAGATATTATTAAGTGAAATATGACTTCGTGATGAAGGGGAGGTCAAAGTATATAACAGAAATGGGAGAGAAAAAGAAAAGTTCTGATATTCAAGTTGACCAATTCAGACTGAGGTTAGGGTGCCAAAAGAATGAGAAAGCCAAGCCTTAATTGATAAAAATAAAGAAAATGTTGTGCAAGGCTTAATCATCAGTATATGATTCATCTGGAAGCCAGGGATGAGCAATTGTGACAAGAGCTGCTTGGAGGAGAAGAGGAAGGATGTGGTCTTTAGTGTGAAAAATTCAAGGGAATGCAAAGTATACCTCTGTACATGAAAATATTCACTTACTCTCTCAAGATTCATATTTGGTGCTCATTGCCTATTGACCTTCTTACATCTGATGGTAAGAGAAATAAATGTTCTTGAATAAAGATTGGATGAAGATTGGATGTCTTAACTTGGTTCCTAAGAAATAGAATGAAAATAAGTATCAACTTATTTTGGGAGATCAACTCCAGAAAAGGTGGAGAGAGAGAAGGAGGGAGGGAGGAAGAGAGAGAGAGAGGGTAGAGGAGAGATCCAGATGAGTGAGTGTTACTGAGGAGTTCACCATTGCTGGGGATCATTTGTTGGGCCCATGATGGACTCTAGAAACTCTCATTCTATTTATATTTTGAGTCTATTAATAGAATCATCCACGAGATTGAGTTAGAGTCTTTTGGATTTAGTTGCCAAGAACCCCCAGACACACCAGAGGTATGTAACTAGACTTCCCTCAGTCAATCAAGTTAATAGTCAGGAATAACCATTTCATACTCTCCTACCTTTGGCTCTGGTAGATAATTTGCTCGTCTAATTGATGTGTTAAAATAGTGGCTCACATCTGAACACAGCACACTGAGCCCAAACAGTTCCACCCATACCTGAGAGGTTTATTGGGAGAGAGAGGGGTGGGGGTGGGGGGAGGAAGGTGGCAGCAGAAGGAGAAGGGAGAAAGAGAGGAGGGGGAAAGGCACTCCCCTTATTTATACGAAAAATGATGTAATGCAAGTAAAGGTGGGAGGTGAGCCAAGTGAATTCTGGAAATATGGTGCCTGTTGTCTTGGCAACAGGTCTGCAGGTCACGGTGTTGCCTATGTGATGTCATAGGTTTCAGAGGTCCTGATGCCAACACTAATGTCCTGACATAAAATTTCAGTGCTGAGTAATCAGCAAGTGATACTAATGAACGCTCCATATATCATATCCCTTGATAATGAGTAGAAAAAAATTAGAGAAAAAGACATTGACAGGAAAAAAGTCACTGAAGAAATCTGTGCAGAAAGGACAATAAAATGTTCTCAAAGATAAATCCACCAGTTTCAGTTACAACTGTTAATATACAGTAATAATTATCTTATATAGTAGGTTAAATATGCATGTATGCTAGAGAATTAGCAAAGCACCTCAACTGCCCTCTGCCTCTGATTCTTTCCCTACATCCCTCCCTACCTCCCTGTCTCCCCTCCTCTCTGCCTGCCCATTCATTTCTTCCTTACTTTTGATTTTTCTCTTCTACAAAAGCAACTTAGGGGATAAAAAGTTTATTTCAGGCCACAGTTCCATATTATAGTCCATCATAGTAGGGATGTCACAGCAGCAAGAGGTTAGGGGAGTTGGTTATACACTTTTATGATCAGAAAGGGAAAGCGGTGGATACAGACATGCTAGTGATGATCTGGTTTTCTCTGTTCTTACACAATCCAGATAATCCGACAAGAGAATGGACCTAAGGTAGGTGAGTCTTCCCATCTCAACTTGACAATCAGTGCTTACAAGCAAACCTCACAGACCTAATCAAAATCCCTCACTGAAACCCCCTGCATAGGTCATTCTAGACTATGTGATGTTGACAGTTAAACCCAGCTAGCACATTCTTTCACTTGTTCTTTCTCTTGTCTTTTCTTTTCCTTTTTGACTATTCCAACTTGGTCAGTCACTGCCTCCTGAGTGATCAGATTAAAGGCAAGGCCTGGCAAGAGAGCAATTTTTTTGTAAAGATAGTTGCCTCAAATGTAGTGCCAGTATGTGTTATTTGCCACTTTATTTTGAAGAGTTAAGATTGGGAGTGAATATATCATTGCTGACAACCTTTTCTTTGTCCTGTTATGAAAGCATGGAATGCAGTCTGCTATCTGCTCCAGCTCTCTACACTGTTCCCTGTCAGGAAACCCTGTTGGTAAGGTTGAAGTAAAATGGGAGACTCCCTTTGTCAGTGGGGCTTCTTTTCTGGGGGGAATCCTAGACACTACACCTGAGGAATGTCATGCAGTTCTGTACCTGAGATTCCTGGAATGGCTTGCCATGCTAGTGAAGCAACTCAGTACCTTAAGCTTTCAGCCCACCCTGGATATTCTCACCCCATGCCCCAAAACTATATAACCTTTGGTTTACGCCAAATAAAGAGTCTATATACAAGCCTACCCCAATTAAAGACATATGTGCAAGTTAATCTCAGAGAGTTGTTTCATCAAAGATCAGAGAAGGCCTTCACCTAAAAGAGCTATAACACTAAGATCCTTAGAAAGACCCTACCCTACCCCCAAACTCACCAGCTCTGGATACCCTAAGAGAGAGACAACAGAGAACATGGAACCACAGTTCTTTAGTTACACAAAACCACGAATACTTTAAAAGGATCAGCATCAGGTGAATAATAATTATTATTTATATGTTTTAGTATTTATTATAATTTTAATTAAGTGGCACCTCAGGAAAAATTACCAAAAATATTCTAAAAGTCAGTTATATAGGCTGTGTCATTATATATATATATATATATCTTATGATATAATTATAATTATATCTTACGATATCAGTATAGCATTTAGTTTTTGTGAAAGTATTGTGAAAATAGAATATTTCCTAATGATATTTTTATAACTGTTAGTATATTTACTAATCTCTGAATATGTAATCACTAAATGTTTTATATTTCAGTGAAGTATTTTCTCTAACCAATTTAATTCCATTAAACTTTCTTACTCAAATACTTAAATTTATATTTATTATATTTCATTCATATGAAAAAGTCATAATTCCTCAATTTCAATCTTAACTTTGGTGAAAAATTACTTGTAACATTTATTCTCCTGTAGGAGGTGTAGTCTCTGGTCTTACTGTCCCCATCTGTTAACCTAGGACTGGTTCTAGAAGCTTCTAGCCTTCATACAATGTGCCATCTAATCTAGGCGTAGACTGTATTTAGTCTCTGAGAGTTGCTGCTGAATAAGCTCATTCTTTCTTGTTCTTTCTGAACTCTGGCTGGCTGGTTCAACTCAGCTCTCTGGCTGAAACTCCTCTTCCAGCTGACTTATTCAGTTTGGCTTTTCTCTTGGCCTCTGAATTGGTGTGCTTAGCCTCAAATTTACTCTAGTAATCTTTTCTAGTCTTCTGGCTCCTTCTCATTCTCTTGCTCATCTGTCTTTACCTGTGTCTAGCTTGTTTTCTGTTCCACCTGTCTCTGTAAAACTCTTCCTGGTGGAACTGCCTCCTTCTCTCTTCTGTGCTGCTCTATTCTCCCTCTCAACTTTACTGTACAGCTCTCCATGAACTCTACTGTATTCATGTACTAGACTCTTTCTCCTGTACTGTCTGTCTCTCCCTTACATAGCTTCCCATTTCCTCTCTTCTTTCAGGATAGTTAGACATATCCTACTCGGTCAGATCTTTCTCTGATTTGTCATTTTGCCACTCAATTAGATATGACTTTCAAACATGGGTGCTTCCTTCTACAAACTAAATTTAGTTTCATTGTTTGGGATTGAAGTTGAGTACTAAGAGTGTGTCTGTATTCCAACCAGTGGGATTAATGGTGTGTGCTAAGGGCTGATCCACACACTAACTAGAAACAAGTTCAAATATTCTGTAACAGAGAACTATACTGTAACAACATGCAAAAACTCTGCCTGGTGTATTAGCAACTACCATTGCTTTTCTAGGTTTTAATTTGTGTTTTCCAAATAAGTAATTACTTGATAACTACTGATAAGAGCTGAGTGTTAAAAAACTATTTTAAAAAGGGCTGGGTGTTTTGGCACATGCTTTTAATTACAGAATGTGGGAGGCCGAGACAAGTAAATCTCAATGAGTTCTAGACCAGCTTGTTATATACAAATTCCAGGCCATACAAGGCTACTCTTGAGATCCCATCTTTTTTTTTTTTTAAATATTTTTTTATTATTACATATTTTCCTCAATTACATTTAGAATGCTATCCCAAAAGTCTCCCATACCCTCCCCCCCACTCCCCTACCCACCCACTCCCACTTTTTGGCCCTGGTGTTCCCCTGTACTGGGGCATATAAAGTTTACAAGTCCAATGGGCCTCTCTTTCCAGTGATGGCCGACCAGGCCATCTTTTGTACATATGCAGCTACAGTCAAGAGCTCCGGAGTACTGGTTAGTTCATAATGTTGTTCCACCTATAGGGTTGCAGATCCCTTTAGCTCCATGGGTACTTTCTCTAGCTCCTCCATTGGGGGCCCTGTGCTCCATCCAATAGCTGACTGTGAGCATCCACTTATGTGTTTGCTAGACCCCGGCCTAGACTCACAAGAGACAGCTATATCAGGGTCCTATCAGCACAATCTTGCTAGTGTATGCAATGGTGTCATCGTTTGGAGGCTAATTACGGGATGGATTCCTGGATATGGCAGTCTCTAGATGGTCCATCCTTTTGTCTCAGCTCCAAACTTTGTCTCTGTAACTCCTTCCATGGGTGATTGTTTCCAATTCTAAGAAGGGGCAAAGTGTCCACACTTTGGTCTTCATTTTTCTTCAGTTTCATGTGTTTTGCATCTTAAAAAATATATAGTGTCATTTTTAATAAAACTTATAAGGTATAGAAACTGGAGAAAATATTTTGCTAGAGGATGTGATTAGAAACTTTAAAAATAAAAGTCAATAAATTCTAAGAGATTATAGCAATTAACTCATTTTGTTTGCTTCAATACCAGTGAAGTAAGACTCTTAATATTACCATAACTGTATTTATATGCAAAATTCAATAAATCTGTGGGGCAGTGGGCTGCACACAGACAGCCTGGTCTCCAGTCCAGCAAAGGTTTGGGACCCCAGGGTCCCGATGGGTGGTGATTTCCACCTACATGAAGCAGAAGATGTTTGATTATGTCTCCTGGGCCCCTGGCGCCTGTTGAAGTTACTGCAAGAGAAGTGTGTGGCTATCAGTCACTTAGGGGCAGCACCAAGCCTTCTCACATGCAAATAAGGTTTCCCCCAAGCTCTCAGTCCAAGCCAATGAGATGTACCTGCTGTCGAACCTTGAATCACCCCCAAAACTGTATGAATCCTATCCAGGTAATTAAAGGTGTGCGAGAACTACTTGCTCATGTGAGTCTTTTGTTCCAAGAGCTGTAACACTTGGGAAGAGACCTCCTCTTCCGAAGCACTGCCTGAAGTTCCGCCGTACTCCTCAATGGATAGTCGGTTTCTCCAAGGCCCAGCCCAACCCCACTCAGTTCAGAGCCTCTTGGAGTTACTGAGTGACCTGGAAGGCACAGCAGAGACTCTGAGCCTCCCTGCCTGCACTTGCTTCTCTTCCCTGGAACTGTCACACCAGGCCTGGCTAGAAATCTCCATAGAAAACCTTTGGTACTCAGGCCCACATAAATCAATGAATTCTAAGAAATTACAACAATTGCCTCGTTTTATGTGCTTCAGTACTAGTGAGGTATGTCCCTTGATATCACCATAACTGTATTTGTATGCAAAATAATAATAATTTAATAAGCAATAATGAATTTGATGATAAAGAGGTACTATAAGAATATTTTATTAGGCAGTACACTCAAAACTGAGGGATGACCAGAGCCCTAGTGGCCTGAAGCATGACTGTGATGAAAGATGGCAGCAGTGGAGGAGCCAGAGACCCATGCAGGCCCCAAGGGTAGGCACAGAGGTGAAGGAGTTTGTAGAGCCAACCTCGTATCCCTGGAGCAATTTTCTAAAAAAGGTAGTTCTATGGGAAAATGCTTCTAAAAAGTGAACTGAAGTCAGAGACTCGTATGGTTGAATTAGGGGAAGGATAGAAGAAGCTAAAGAGGAGGGCAACCCCATGGGAAGAACAGTAGTCTCAACTACTCTGGACCCCAGAGATCTAGCTTCCTGAGACTGAGACACCAACCAGGAGCAAACATGGGCCTATCAGAGGCCCCTGGCACAAAAATAGGAGAGGTCTGCGTGGTCTGCCCTCAGTGGGAGAAGATGTGCTTAATTCTCAAGAGATTTGAGGCCCCAGGGAAGGGAGAAGACCTGGTGCGGTGGGGTAGAGAGGGTTCTCAGACGCAAGGGGAAGGAAGAATAGGATGAGAAACTGTGCTAAAGGGGACTGGGAGTGGGACAATGACTAGAATGCAAATAAATAAAATAATTTTTAAAAAGTGAACTCTGTAAATTGGAAGGAAAGATGGCAGAGCAGAGCAGCGATTGTGGGGAATGGAGAAACTACAAATGCAGCAAAGGAGGGTATGGGCATGTAGGAACACAGAACATGGCAGTAAGGAATAGACTGGGAAGCAGTATGGAACCTCCCTTGCTGCTTGTGCTGAGAGAAGGAAGCACAGTGTTGCAAGCACAGTGGTCATGTCCAGTGAGCCTCAGAGTGGCCTCATCAAGGGCAGGGAGGTGTGTGGTGGACGGGAGCTTGCCCGGATCTTTTCCCCAATACCCTGCCTAGCTGCATGATTGCTCTGACCCTGGGTGACAGCAGGATATACAAGAGGAGTCTCATCGATGGTCCAGTGTTTATGGTGCTTCAGAAACCGGAAATCCTGAGCCAGACTAATGATTCATTGCAATGAGTAGTTGCATGTAAAGTTGTTTGTGAATAAAACCTCAGTATGACACAACAGTTTAGGTGGGAGAGATGGTATACCTGAGTGGCACATGCGAGGTAGAGAGAAGAAATAGTGGTGACCTGTCTTGGCTGAGTAGGGTAGTGTGAAGCAGCCTGGAACTCTCACAGGCTCTACCCTGAAACATGTTGCACATCTGCATGACGCGATGTCTGAGATAAAGAACGGCCCATTTACTGTGTTGGGCTTCCTCAAGAGACCACCATAGTCTGTGCTGCCTCCAGAGTCCATCTTGGTATTCGTGGTTTATGCTTTAGATGGGGGACATGCTGCCGTCTGTGCTCTGTGCATGTTGGGCTGTGTTGATATCTGAGGTCCTAGTGGATGTCCATGGTATGCACTGCCTCTAGAAGCCATGTGAATGTTTGTTGCCCTGGTTACCACAGGAGTTCATGCATATACACATATAAACATGTGCATGCATGCATACAAACACACACACACACACACACACACACACACACACACACACACACTCCACCACCACCACACTTAAAACAACAACAACAAAAAAACCCCATAAATTATACACAAATGTAAAGTCCTTGGTTCAGATGCCCCAAATCCCTATAAAAGCCAGAGGTGGGTGTCTCTATCATCCCCCTATTCCTTCAGTGAGATGGAGGTTTGAGATAGAAGCTCACTCAAAGCTCTCCACACTGGTGTATACAGTAGTGAACAATAAGAGGTGTTATCTCAAACAATGGGGAAAGTGAACATTGGCACATTTCGTTGTTCTCTAAACACCACATGGATATTGTGAGACAGTCATATCCACCTTCACATTCACACACACACTCGCACACACAGAGAGAGAGAGAGAGAGAGAGAAAGAGAGAGAGAGGTTTAAAGTGATGAGAATGTGACATACTACATGGATATATTGTATGCATAGGTGAATATTTGGTATGTAATTGTCAGGTATTGGGGATCTTTTTGTAACTGGCCAAAATGAAAATTTCTAGCAATCAACATTTAGACACATCTTTATAGCAACATAATCTATATATTAGAATAAATTATTAAATGTTTAGTTTTAATTTTAGTTTCAAAATATTAGTTAGTATTGATAGACACTTGGTCAAGTTGCTCTTCACATAGTTCTATTAAATGTTTCTAATTAGAAAGAGATTCTAAATATTTGTTATAGCTCTCACTTATCATTTACATTAGGAAACTTAATATATATTGTGTTTATGTTTACAAATAGATTTTAAAGTCCCAAAGGAACTGTTTTTCATCTTATACTGAGTAATATGGTGTGTCCAGGAGTAAGGCTCTTTCAAAATTCTTCTAACTAATGAAGAGAAATATTTGTTATTGCTACTTCCTCATCAAGTATGTGCAGATAATCTCAGTGCTCCTTCAGCAACCTTTGCCTCCCTGTAAGAGTAATTTATTGTAAAAGCTGGCATTCAAACAGAATCGGAAAACCAGTGAATAATTCAAATACTGATGGTTTGCATAATACCTCATGGGGTGAAGTAGAAACTTCTAGTTCTTTGGAAAGTCAGTTATGTCAAATGATGTTTTGCTGGGACACACAGGTGAAAAGATGTTTTGCTGTAGCAGACATGGGAAAGAATGTTTTTCTGAAGAAGACACGGGTGAAAGGGTATTTTGATATAGCAAACATGTGAAAGGATCCACGACGAAGGAGTATAAATATGACCCTTGATACAGGGGAAGACACGCACTGAGCATTGGTTTGGTTTGCTCTGCCTTGCTGTTCTTTGAAAACAACATGGATGTATTAGTTTGCCTTACATAGCGTTGTTGAGCTCAACTGGTAGAAATGCTGCCCTTGAGAGAAACTTGCCTAAGAACTGCTCCTGAGTTTACTGTGGCAGCTTGCCTCAGGTTGGTTGGTGAGCCTGGCAGTCTTTTCAGCTTTAAACTAGAGCTGATGGTTTGTGCCTGGTGTCTGCCTGCCGAGCGGATTGGGCTGAAGCTGTTGAGTCTGATTTTGCTGTTTGCTATGGGACTGAACTGCTGCCAAAGAAGATTGAGCTCGTCCCGAAAGAACTATTGCTGAACAGGTTCACTTCCTCTATATCCTAATAACTTTTCTCTTTCACTACTTCTGCTGGGTCATGGGCTAAAGGAGAGGTCGAACCCTTATTAAGTGAACGTTGCAAAAAATTTATGCCTACAGTGGGGTATCATTTTAAGCTATTACTTAATAACTATTTTGAAGATTGTTCTTAGAATAGCTTTGAATCTCCTTATTTTATTTATTTATTTATTTTTTAGTTATCTATATGTCTAGGTTAATTTTTCCTCTCTAGGACTTATACATTGGACTTTTCAGTATGTTTTATCCTTTATTAACCTCTCCAGAACAGAGATAACAAATGTAAAGCAAAAATTTCAAGAGCTATGCTATGATGTAGGACCAATCCGAAAGGCAGAGAAATGAGAATTACTATAGAACAAACTTAAAACCTTGAACATATTTTGCTTATACAAACAAATACTTCTGGAAGACAACTACTTTAAATAGAGAGGCTAGCTTATGCAATAAGCTGAAAACCATTTAGAAACATTTTAAGGAAAATCCAATCTCTTCTCTTTATCTTCTTAGATAAAAGCCATATTAGTAGACTTTGAAGGTCAGGCCAACAGACAAACACCTTTTATTGGTGACTGGGAAATGTGTCATTTTTGTGACAATCCTGAACAAGTAGTGTAAGGGTACCATGAACTGACAGTTGCTCAGTAAGGCGAAATTATTCTAAATGACATCTCTGAGCTACTCTGGAAAGTTAACTTCCTAGTGAGAAGACAACTACTTAAGAGTTGGCTGAGTAACAATGGATTTATCTGCTTTTGTAGAGTGATTTCAGTTTTCTCTTCTCCGACATTTTAACTGAACCATATATTCTCAGAAAATGATCACTATACACAGAAGTGAGTGGGAGAGGCAGAGAATCAAGATGAAAGGTGTGGTTGAAAGAATCATTTCACTGTGATAGTTATGCCTATGTACGCAATATTTAAAACATTCTTGAATGCTATATCCACAGAATCGACAGGATTGAAAAAATATAATTTTTGCAGATATGTTAGAATTGGCATATTGATACACTTGCATTGTGAAAGTATTTCTAAAAAGGTAGCTTGTCAGATTTTACTCTACAACCAAAATAAAAAGGCTTAGTTTCAATTGTAACTTCTGTCCTGCTTATAGAGACCCGATAACATAACAATCAAATAGCACTTAACAAAAGTACCCTAAACAACCACAAACACTGTAGAGAAAATATTTTGTGTCTGTGGATGTGGCACCTGTTAATAATAAATTTGATGGCCTATAGCCTAGGCAGGAAATAGGAGGTGAAACATCCTGTAGGTAGAAAGGATTCTGGGATAATGTGAGCCAGGAGATATGTCCAGGGAGATTTGATGAGACAGATGCATGGTAACTGAGCACAGGTAACAAGCCACATGGAAGAATGTAGATTAGAATGAATGGGTTATTTTAAATTATAATCAAGTCAGAGAAGAGCCTAGCTATATGGTCAAGGTATTTGTAAATATTATTTGAGTCTGAGTCTTATTTCTGGGAACATGGGGCTGGAAGAAAGAACCAGGCTTAACTTCTACAGAACACTGCTCATCAATTCAAAAAAACATTTACTAAAACCCAGAAGCAAGACTAATATTATCCTTATATTTACCTAAATTTGCTTCCAAGGTGGAGATGTTGATTAAGCATTTATGTTCACAACATTATTTCAGACCGTTGTAAACGCTGTAGAGAAAATGAATTGATAACAGAATGTGCCTAATGTGGGGGTGTTGTATGGAGGGTTCTGAATGAGAAGATGGTTTCACTCAAACCTGGATGATGGAGATTTAGAGAGAGATTTCCATACAGACACATTAAAAAGATGCAGTCTTTGAGAAGGGACCACATTATGCTCAGGTAAGGGTACAAAGGACATTATAACTGAACACAGGTCAGAGTAATGAGCAGGAGAGCCAAGTATCTCTAACTTTGAGGTCATGGCAGATTAGAACTTTGGTATAAGCATAATAGGAAGACAAGGAGCATTATAGGACAAGGAATGAGACAGTAGTCATGAGTAAAAGCATCCACATTTGCTATTAGATGGAAGTTCAATTGCAGATGGACAAACTTAGAATCAAGGAATTTAAGTATGACTTTTATAGGAGAGAAGATGTTTGGCAGCTGTAGTGCTTAAAATGATGGTCATTGAACAGAGACAGCACTTAGTGGTAAGTAATTTCATGATGCATTTGAGGGGCAAGGTCTATTTGCTAAGAGTGTGGAAACAGTGAATGAGAGGAAGAGAAGAATCAAGCATTTTTTTTTATAGGATTTGCCTTGAGGAGCTGGACAGACAGAAGGATACTTACTGCAGGAGAGGAAATTAGAAATTCTATTTTTATCACATGAAGTTCGTGGTAATTTGTAGTTGCCCATGTTATTCCAAGTCTATATGAAGCCTCAGGAAACTCAAAAACTCCGTGGGTTCTTGTTCCCTGCAGAGATGCAGCTAAGGGCAGGACAGAAGGAAAAGTCACTTATCTGTTCTCTCACCAAGGATTTATAGACAGTGACTGTCATAAGCACTTAGTCTTAGCACATGTGACCACAACAATAAACAGGACAGACTGCTGTTATGCATTAAGGTTTTCTCCTTTCAGGTTCAGTTTCAAGAGTGTGGGTGAAGGAGGCGATGACTCACTTCCGTTCTGTCCTAGCTAGTTCAAGTCTGGCAGCCAGCTTGGTCTCTTCACTGGAACTCAGTGGAAACATTCAGAAACAGACTTAGTGGCCTGAATAAACAACATCACCTGCCAAAGTCTTAGAATTAAAGAGAAAGAAAGAAAGAAAGAAAGAAAGAAAGAAAGAAAGAAAGAAAGAAAGAAAGAAAGAAAGAAAGAAGAGGATGCACAATGAATGCATTTCCTTTCTCCTACTTATCTAATACTTTATTTTATCAGTTACTATTTTATAAAATATTAAAATAATGTCTGTGAGTTTGTGTGGTTTTGAGAAATAATTAGATAAAGAAATAATTGAAATTAAGTGTGCCAAACAACCACCCAAACATTCCTGAGTAATTGGTTATTATCATTTCCTTGGAATTTAATTGGGGCAAACTGAGTTTTTTGAATCCAAGAAAATACCTGGTGCTTCTCAGTACTGGGACTGGCAGATCTTGAAGCTATTCTTTAAATTTGGGAGCATTTCTTTGTTTTGCAATAGAGTAACAAACCAAAGAAAGAAACATAGAAGCAATGTCTTTATGCTTTGAACTAATTAAAATTCAGGTAAACAAAAACTGGAGCCATAAAATAGAGGCAGGCTGTTTGCTCAGTTTTCTTGCCATCCTGCTTCCCTCCAAACTGGTTCCTCCAGTTTGCCTCTAAATGATGCTATCATTGGATCCGGTTGTGCCAAATAGAGATTACTGTGTGTTGTAGTCATAGTCTGGCTTCCTGTCTGGTGAAGAACTATTTCATGGTAATAAGAGCACCAGCATTAGTCAATTAGTCTAGTATTTAAGTTCTGGCACTGCCACTCACAGGCTGGATCAGACTCTTGTTCTCTCTCTGTACCTTCATTTCCTTCTCATGTTTATCTGAGACTTAAGTGAGCTAATATACGTAAAGTAGTGAGAACAGAGTCTGTCCCAAGAGAGGCATTTGTGCATATACCTAAAACTGAACCTAGTGCCAGAGTGTTCTAAGCTTTGGAATAAAGCAAGGGCAAAATAGACAAAAGACTACAAAGAAGACCAGTAATATGTTAAAAGTAGTTTTAACCTATGAGTGCCTTTTAATCAGGGTTCATAGCCTACCTCAATCCTCATCTGTTTCTCCAAAGATGCCTTCCCAAGCAGATTTTCCAGAGCATTGCTTCTCTGTGCAACTCTCTCCCCTGCCCTGGTCACACTGACCTGCTCACTCTGAATCTTCCTTTTTTCTTAATCATCTTAGGCAAGCGTACAGTCTCTGACTCTGGCACAGATGTAATGTAGACTCCTATTGAAGGTTTTGCTTAGATCCAAACCTGAATCTTCAGAAGCAGATTTGTGGAAGTCTGAGAGTGGTAGGCAACAGAGAACCTGCTGGTGGACTGGTTTTGCAGCAGCATCCTTTTCTTCGCCTGCTAATGCTTTTCTGTTTTAATTATTATTTTTCTTCTTTCTTCCTTTCTCATGCTTGTACTACTGATCTTATGTAAAATATAGTAATCATGGTGCCAACATAAAAAGCATATCTTTCATTAGATACGCCTGCTGTTGCAAATTGAGAGAACTTGCCCTGCTCTGTAACTCTGTGAACAATATTTCTACTAATGTCCCTCTTCAAGTTATTCCCTCTCATGTCTCTGCATATACAGCTTTACTAGAGTATCTATTAGTAAGAAAACTCAAGGAAGCTAAGATCTGAAGCCAGGCTGGAGATTCTCAATGCGTAGATCTGAATTCCTTTTGTGTTATCTCTTTCATCTTTTCCTTAACTCCTGACTTATATATTGGATAATATGTTTGGATAAAAGTATTTATTTTGATGCACAGTTACAGAGATGCACATCACCTGGCTACATTGCTTTGGGTATAAGAAAGGATGAGAGAACAGGCCTGGCTTCTTCATGGAGTGGGGTTGGGGATGGTCCAGGGCACAAGGTGAACCCTGCAAAGGCAGCCCTGCAAAGGCATGCTTCCAGTGACTGAAATCTAAGGAAGTCCACTTCCCAAGAGCCTACCTATTCTTCCTTGATTAATATGCTGTGTGAGTACATGATTTAGTCACATACTAAAGGTGCCACCAACTGCACAAGTCTTCCACACAGAATCCTTTTACAAGAATACCTCCCGTCCACCCCTTCCTTCTTTTCCTCCATCCTTTCTTCCAACACCTTTTTTTCCTTCCTCTCTTTCTAGATTAAGATACATCTAGACATCAATTCAAAGAAGGCATAAAACTTGAACATAATCATTTTAATACATAAATTACAATGAAATATAAAATATAATTGCCTTATTTATAAGTTTACATGGGTTATTATTATTATTATTATTATTATTATTTTGGTTTTTTCAAGACAGGATTTCTCTGTATAGCCCTGGCTGTCCTGGAACTCACTCTGTAGACCAGGCTGGCCTCAAACTCAGAAATCCGCCTGCCTCTGCCTCCCGAGTGCTGGGATTAAAGGCATGCGCCACCACCGCCCGACTTACATGGGATATTATTTTAAAAGTAATTTGCCTTTTGGTATAGCATTGGAAATGTAAATGAGCTAAATACCTAATAAAAAATGGAAAAAAAAGTAATTTGCAGTAGAATCTTGTGGGCTTAATTTTTAATTTTTCGGTTTAAGTAGAAACCAAAGATTGCACATAGGCACTAATATGTGTAAAGAAATTACCAGACTGTTTTCTGCGTTTTTTAAAATTAAATATTTTATTTATTTACATTTCAAATGTTATGCCCTATCCTGGTTTCCCCTCTGAAAAACCCCTTTCCTATCCCCCCTCCCCGCTCCTGCTTCTATGAGGGTGCTTCCCTACCCACCCACCCACCTACTCTGACCTCCCTGCCCTGGAATTTCCCTACACTGGAGCATTGAGCCTTCACAGGACCAAGGGCCTCTCCCCCACTGATGCCAGACAAAGCCATCCTCTGCTACGTATGCAGCTGGAGCCATGGTTCCTCCATGTTTACTTTTTGATTGGTGATTTAGTCACTGGGAGCTCTGATGTGTGTGTGTGGGGGGGGTGTCTGGTGGGTTGATATTGTTGTTCTTCCTATGGGGCTGCAAACCCCTTCAGCTTTTTCAGTCCTTTCTCTAACTGCTCCATTGAGGTCCCTGTGCTCAGTCCAATGGTTGCCTATGTTCTTAAGTGATTAGAGGGTAATTGGTTCTTTGGCCTGCATGATCTACCCTGTGTAGGTAAAATAAGTTGTGGGAACATTATCTGGATAAACATGGGAGATGTCATAGGAGGAAGAGAAGATGTAGAGGTAATGTTTTGCAGAAGACTCAAGAACATTTGGGGATGAGTGCTCAGATTAGCTCAGAGCCTGGGTAGAGAGCTTGACTATTTAGGACTCTTAAAGAATAAGGGAAGCAATGAACCAAAAGACCCAGAAAGAATGTCCACCCATCTAGATAGACTGATATCTTCATAGTGGTAATGGAACTCTATCAAAGGAGAGTCCTGATAAGAACAAGAAGATGAAACTTAAGAGTTTACCATATTTTGGCAACATATTCATATCATGTCTGCCTACAATGAGACCCTCATTTTTTGTGAAGAAATAGTAGCAGGTAGCAACAAGTAAATTATCACCCACTTGTCAGAAAGCTGATCCTAGAAGAGAAGAAATAGAGAAACTGTACAAGGAAAACTAGAAACGAGAAGCTATGTGGAAGTTGAGAGAACAAACAGTTGTGTTCCTTTACATCAACCATTCTCATGAGTCTCGAGACACTTTGCTGTAGTTTCTGTTGATACATTGCATTGTTACTTGCTATGGCTTCATTTTAAAATCTGCAAGTGGATCCCTGTTGGTTTTATTTAAGTTGAAAGGATCATGATTAGGACATTAACCTGTATATGTCAAAAGCTATTAGTGTCCTGTTGTCCTAGGAAATTGAACTACAGGCACAGTGAGAACTGTATTTCCTCATTTTATATAACAGAGGTGGAAAAAAGTTTGGGCAGTTTCCAGTAACTTGGACTGAAGATAAAATAAGGTAGAACAGACAATTTTTAATAGATTAATAGGATTTATTATTTAAAGTCCAAGTCGCTGAAACAATAGGTTCCTTTGAAAACAATGGCCTACTGTGATTCTTTTCTTTTTTGTGACAGACATAATAGGTGAGTTCACCTCTTTTATGCCTTCTGTAGTCCTTATCTACATAGTCACCAGTGTCACTGTCATGTTCTAATCTGTAAGAACAGAGTAAAGAGGTCAAGAGGTCAACCAAAACGTGAGTGGTGTGGCTGCACACAGAGCTCAACAACTTTTGCTATTCCATTACTAAAAGAAAGAGGGGAGCATTTACTTTGTAGTCGGCAGAGACAAGAACTTAGCTGAAGCATTAGTTCCAGAATAAATTGCATGGTTGGTTTAATGTACCATTTACATCTTTGTTATATGTATTTTTTCTTGTTGAACATTTTGTTTCTAATTCATAAAAAAGTGTGTGTGTGTGTGTGTGTGTAGGTGTAGTGAGTGTTTTCCTGAATCACTTTTCCATATATTTTTTGAGACATGGCCTTTCATGGATTATGAAGTTCATTGACTTGGCTAAACTAGGTGTGCAGAAAGCTTAGAGGATTTGCTTATTTCTTTCTCTCCAAGCACTGGGATTACAAGCCTTTAACCTCTATTAGAGATAACAGCTGTTACAGGGCTGATGGGATTGAACACAGGCATTTATGCTCTCATGGCAACCACTTTTGCAACTGAGATATCTCCAAGCCCTATTAAAAGATAATTAAAAATTAAAATTAAATGCCAATTTAGTTGGATCTGATTGCTAATAACTTTAGTGAGTTTTAGAGAGCATCGTCAACTTTAGGCTAGTAAATGCCAATCGAGAGCTCTAGGTGAACAGGCAAAGCAAGTGTTTTTACTCCGATAAGGCTCTGTCAATCAGAGGCTGCTATTAAAAACAGAAATATATGCCGGCTAGTGCTTGCAAGTTGTATTAAAGAACAGAATATGCAAGGCAAACTCCTATAATTCACTTAATCCTTCAAAAATACTGAGTGATGACTCTGGTGGGGTGGTGGAAGTCAGCAAGCACAATAAAGGCAGTGAGACAAATGAAAGCTCTGTAAAAGCAAGAACCCTGATTGGAAGGAACTGGATTTAATTGTTTGCTTTTCATAAGCAACATGACAAGTACTGCCTTAGTAGCACATAAAAACACATCCGAGTTTAAGACAGTAAAAATTCTACTTTTCCACATTTATTGTTTCTATCTTAGGTTTATGAGTCAGGAGAGAAGACACAGTCCTCATGCCTGACTCCTGCCTGTGGATATTGTCCATTGATACACAGCAAGGCCCTGGACAAGTCCACGTCTTCTCATCAGATACATCTTGCCTTCAAAATGGCTCAACCAGAAAATGTTCCATGGGTCACATGGACAAGATTCTGAGAAGAATTAGGAAAAAGTGAGGTTGCTGAGGGAAGACAATTAGGAAACCGTGCTGGGGAAGCTGTTCTTTATTCTTCACAAAAAAATCTGAAACTTGCTGGCTTGGAATCTTTCTGAATTCCAAGGTCTGTTGTTGCTCTAGTATTCTGAATGTCTCTGCCATCAGCTTAGTCTAGGTCCATGGTGTTTCTTTGACCTATGTGTTATAGCTATTAAAAAAGTATTTCTGACTGGAAAGATGGCTCAGTGGTTAAGAGCACTGGATGCTCTTATAGGGCATGAGGGTTCTATAACAAGCACCCACTCAGAGGCTCACTATCATCTATAATTCCTGTTCCCAGTGATCTGATACCTTCTTTTGACTTCTGAGAGCACCAGGCACACATGTGGTACACATGCAGGCAAAACATTTACATACACAGACTGCTTCACCAGCCTAGGGGTTGTCTTATGATCACCTACATCTGATCTGGTTCTGACAAACATATGTGCATAAACTTATTTTCTGCCCAGTCTTGCATCAGGTTCTCCAAGCTGGCTTCATCATGTATACCTGTCATCTCATGTGGTCATAGGGTAATTTGAATTGTATGAAACAAACTAGGAAATGATATGAAAAATGGGTAAAGAGAGATCAAAAGGAACTTAAAGGCAAACAGTCAGTGTTGCAAACTGTTGAATAAGACCTTAAATATGGCAGTAGCCCAGACTGGATGACACCTTGTAATGCCAAGGAACTGTGACCACTAAATTTGCGGATAATTAAAAGGAAACAGTGTGGGTTGAGGAGGAAGTGTTGGCAGAGTTAGTTGACTGTGGAGACAAATTGTACTGATGAGCTTTGGGTTCAGCTGAGAGATCATGTCTCAATAAATAAAGTGGAGAATAACAGAAGACCCCCAACTAGCCTCATGCTTCCAAGTGTACACGTGCACATACCCTTTCCATGCAAAAAGGTGTATACACAGGTATGTGTGCTACACACAGAACATTTAGAACAAAAAAATTCTACAAAGCACAGGGTATGATGCCTGGATGGCAGCAGCACATGTGATTTTATCATGTAACAAGAACACCTCATTTACACACTGTCATTTCATTATTAAATTCTGTGCTTTAGAAACACACTGCAGCAGATGTTTTAGAATAAATGCCCATGTTTTTGATACAGAGGAACATGCATGTGCATCTATCCTCTAGATCGTTTTAAAGGTTCAGCACATAGAACATTTAAAGCTAGTTACTTGTTTATTTTTCACACTATATTCTTGTACAGACGTTATATCTGGAGTTAAAAAAAAAGCACGGGGCAGATTTATAAGGACTTAAAAAAAAAAACCCTAAAATTTGAAAATGTCCTTTTACCATATAGTATCATGTTCACTTAGTGTAGAGATGTAGGAAAGGAAAATATCTTTCTGGGGAAAAGAGTGACACCTGGAAACCGTCTGCTAGCTTCCAATAAAAGCATTTTGAAAACTGCTGATCAGATGCTATGCAAATGTGCTTCTATTTAGCATACGGCACCAAGTACACTGAATCCTGCTATTTTGATACACATCGAAAAATAACTTCATTACTCATTTTAAATTTTTATATGAATATTTCTTATTAAATGTGCTCTGATAAGCTTATTAAACAGTAAGTTATCCCCTATGGGTCAGTGTTATTGTCCTGCTCTTCCCCACCCCACCCTACCCCCAGCTCTCTCAACCTGTCTCACTGACACCATTCCTTATTTGGAACTTTATTATCTTCTTGCCTCCTTCTCTTCTGTTCACTTGGACTGCCAGCATGATACCAATTGCACCCATTACACACTCAAGATCTTGCTTAACATTAATCCTCAAAGGGAAGCAAACACTGTGTAGTAGTTCTCTTCATCCTGGAAGTCAGAAGAGAACACTGTTCAAAGTCTCCATACTTAATACTTTCCTCAGAGCACAGAAAAAGCAGAGGAAATAGATGACTGTCATATAAATCTAAAGGAACGCTATCTAAATGCTACTGTTAACACACATCCCTATGAGGCAGTACTTCTAAGAAAAGAAGGACGATGTGCAGATAAACAACAGCATCCAGTTGGGCTGGGGTCCTTGCCTTTCTGATCTCAGTAGCAGAAGCTACACAATGTTCCTAATTAATCATACAACTTTAAAGAAAGATCTAGAACAGGCTTTAGTTTTTTATAGTAACAGGAACATTCTAAGGAATAATTATACTTTATGCTATCTCTATATTCATGGTGTGGAGACAGGTATGGTATAAACAAGTCTCTTAGCATGCCCAGCTGGAGACAGTGCATTCTGCTCCCTTCCTTTCCACCATTGTTATCTAAGGCAGATGGAAGAGGGTTATTTAAAGGTAACTATTTTTGTGATATGGGAACTATTTCAAGTGGGTTGAAGTTGCCAACTGCCACATAGTTGAATCCACAGATGAGTGTGAGAATTATTCCAATGAACTATTACTGACAAAGTTTTATAAATTAGACCTCAAATCATCAGCATGGTAGAAAATAGTAGAAAAGTTTTTGAAGAAAGGAAAACAACAAATCCCCTTGATAACATAGAAGAAACTGTGTGAAGTAAATATAATCTGTTATTTTAAGTTGTGATTCCATTGAAAGTCCTGCAAGGATTTTGTTTTTCTCTTCAGAATACAAGCCATGTGATTGGGGAGGGGGGGTTATCTATAATGAAAGGAGAAATAAGAGCCATGTCATTTCTGATTATAGGAAGAAAAACACTTACATGATCCCATGATTTTCAAACAGGCAGTGAAAAGGTCAGCTCAGGAACTTTGGGAAGGTCATGAAATACTTGGCCCTCCTGAAGGGAAAGGTTAATTAACATTTCTCAAACCACAGGGCTGGAACCAACCTGCAGGTGGGGATACATTCCTCAAGATTGACTGTTGCCCAAGGACTTCAAGGGAAGTCCTTGTCACCTCATTCCCTAACGACCAACCAGTTTAAAGGGTGCACTGTTCCACCAATCATATTGTGCCTAGTTGCTGGTGCTCTATTCTGACCCTGGAAACCATATAAAAACTCTCCAAACAGGCACCAGGAGGGAGTGGGGGTGGGGGTCTCCGCCTCTCCTTCAGGTCCGGGATGACCCCACTGCACTGGAACAATAAATTCCTCTTGCTTTTTGCATTGATCCCTGCTCCATGTGATTCACTCAGAGGGTCCCTGGTAAGCTAAGGCTCCCCAGATTCTTATAGTAGGAGGCTTTTAGGAAATGAATCATAGAAACAAAGTATGTATAAAACAAAGTTTTGTATAAATTTAAAGTGGACTTAGTTAAAAAGGAAAGGAATGCTTGTTAACATAGATGAATCACAATATATTCAGGAAAATAAGGAACCTAACTATTTCAAAATGAAATGATTTTACTTAAAAAGGTGCTAAGTCCATCATTTCACCTAGACAACCCTATTTGTATGGACAATGGGGTGCTGAATAAATTTCTAGAAGCTTGCTTTTATTTAAGTTGTTATCCCATGAAGAGATACATTTCAAGTTCTGTCTTAATTTTAGTGGAAGCAACATCTACATCCAGAACAATTATACTGCTGACTAGTGAAGAGTGCAGTGACATGCTGTTATCAACAAGTAGAACTCCTGTGTGGTGGATGGAGCAGGTACTTCAGGGGCTTGCAGGCAGCTATAGAGGAGTTCAGAAAACAAGGGCAGAAGGAATTTTGTTCCATTTTGATACCAGCGTTATGGCTTCACAGTACTTAAATTCAAATCTGGAGTTATTTTGTGGTGTTTCTCCCTTTATTCTCCTGTTATCTCTTTTCAGTTCTCACAAGTGGCTAAAAGCTGTGCTATTTTTCTGCCACTGTTGTTTCACAGTGATGAACTAGGAGGCTAATTATGCCAGCTTTCATCTTGTTCAAGAGACTAAGCACCTGGAGTTGTTTTTCTGAGGAGTGATTTGGCCAGAACAAGGTAGGCCTGTGAAATTGTGTTTCTTGAGGAGATTTACAGATGTGATGTGATTACAGCTGGCCATTTATGAATTGTGTGTAAGTCCTCAGACTGGTAATTGTGAAACATTTAATCCATTGTCTTTGGCCTGTGCTTCCTGAAGACAGGATGGCTGGAGGTGTTTGTAGCTGGCACCTAGCTGCGCACTTAGACTGTGATTATGCCAGCAAAATGATGTTCCTGGAGGAATGTAGACCAATCTCCAAAGCTCATGCCCCCATCTCAAACCACATGTGACTGTGAATGCATGTATGGGCATGTGTGCATGTATGCACTCTTGCACATGCATGAGTGAATATTGATTCTCTCTCAAAGGAGTACAGATCCTCACATTAAGCCTACCATGGAATTTCATTATAGTGCCTTTCCCAGTACTGTCGATGGGCTTTGGGTTAGCCCAAGACAGTCCTAACAACAACTTTCCAGCCGATGTTCACAATGTTGATTTAGGGATTCCATATGGTAGTCTGCCAGGCTTAAGGATCTTTATAGGTGTAACTTAATTCATAGGAATCTAGTTGAGGCTCAGGGATTAGGATGGTGGGTATGGTTCTCTAGGAATCCTTGAAGTCGTTCCTGTTAAATGGTAAAACCATGCCAGGAAGCTTGGTAAGATAGAACAGGTGGAAACCTGGAGACTTGATGGGCACATACCCGAGACTTAGGTGAATCCCTGGTCCAAGTCAAATTCCCTGGTACATATGCCAGACTCCCCAGGAAATTTGACCTGAGGACATATAGGCTCAGAACAGAGTTCTCCATGCTAATGAGGTACGTAGAGGCCCTGAGGGCTTAGCCAGTAAGCTTTCCTTCCCAGACTTTCCTCCTTGAAAACAGTATTTAATCTCAGGCCCACCCTGAGAAGGGGGTACAGTTCAGTATGTATCCATTCTTCTTAATGAACAGCCAGTAAACAGTTTAGACCATGGATTGTCTTTTTCATCAAGATCCACCATGGGGAGCCATAGAGAAGTCATTCAACGACACAGCTGCAGCTAAATCTCCTGTAGACAACCTCTCTGTGCTTCCAGCCTGCCTCCACCAAGCTAAGGACAATCACTGATGAGAAAAGCCAGTGCCCCCCACCCTGTCTTTGCTCTGGGCTAGAAGCTGTCTCCAGCCCTCCCCTGTTCTCAGATCTTCCATGACTCCCAATGGTACCTGGATGTCCAAGAGTCAGAGAACCCCATGGCCCTGCCCTTATCACAGGCCCAGGGACCCCTGAACCAGATCTAGCTTTCCCACAACTCAGATTTGCTTTTCCACACACAAAGTGGTATCTCAGTGCTTCCCTATAGCCCAGCACTCGCCCTGGTGTCGGATAAGCTAAGTGAAACTCCCAGAGTTCTGCCTCCCCAAGAGGCCGTGCCCAGCTGCAGGGCAGACTTGGACTCACAGTTCTTAACCTACTCGTCACATCACAATGGCCCTTTTACAGGGGTCTCATAATACCATCCTGCATATCATATATATATATACACACACATACATACATACATAATGATTCATAACAGACGCAAAGTGTCAGGAAGTAGCAATGAAATAATTTAATGTTTGGGGTCACCACAACAAGAAAAAGGGTCACAGCATCCGAAGGCAGGAGGGCTTTAATACAGTGGTTTTCACGTTTTTTCCTCCTATTTGGCTGACTACTCCAGACTTAATGTGAGGTGAGGTGCCTCTGGCAGTGCACTTGGGTCAACACTAACCTGTTGTTCCTATACTACCTCTTGCTCTTGCTGGCCCCTTGTCTCACAGAGGTGCTCTGGTGCTTTTTAACAGTGAAAGTGTGTGGAGCAGGACAGCAGTTTGCCTTCCAGCCTAGTCTGCTTTCTGGACTCAGACACCAAGGCTGAACCCTGTTCTTCTCCTCCTCCTGGCTCTTTGTTTCCAACCTCTATCTGCAAACTCTCTTAAGTGCAGAGCCAACTCTGCAATTCTTTTTAACACAAGAGAATTGAGTGAACCTTTTGAATTTTTAGCTTTCCCCACAATCTTTTTCAGAATGATATGCATGAAGATTATGAAGCAAAACCAGAAAAACCCCTCCAGGAGCAAGGCAAGAACCGTCTCAGCTGCAGTAGGTGTTATTTTGTGACTTCCTTAAACAACATTGCAAGCCCATCAAAATCTGCTGATTTCTCTATTTCTTTAGAAGTGAGTTACCCATTATGCCTAGGCCACATTGGGTGCCACCTATAGGCTTAGATTTTTTTCAGGGTCTACTTTATTTAGGGTTCTTAAACCCTTCAAACTCACTTCTAACCCACCCAACAGAGGTTGAAGAGGAAGGTTAATTGTAAAAGAGGGTTGTGGACAACTTTAGTAGTAGTTCTTTGGGTGTGATTCTATTCTTCAGTATCACGATACTAGTAGTCCAGTTCAATAGCAAACACCCAACATGAATCAGTAGCAGTGGCTGGATCCAACAGAAACATCAAGGCTCTGTCTAATCAGCACAAGTCAGCAGAAGCTGGAATACCAGAAGTTCTTTGGCGTGTTTTACTCCATGACATGAAGACTACTGAAAACCAGTGAAGAAGCAAGACAAGCAAAGTCCAATGAAGGCCCTCGAAGAAGCGAAGCCTTGCACAGCATAGCAATTCAAGGGCATCCTTTCACTGTTTGTGGGGTTCCATTTATAGTCATCTGTTTTCAGCAAAACATCACATGCTCTCTCACAAGATAACTTCCAGAAAGACATAATGTGGCAGCATCCAGAAAAACATCACATGACACAGCTTCCAGACACAGCTGAGTTGTTAAACCAGAAGTTTCCACGTTGACCAAAGCAGCTCAGTAAATCAACAGGTTCTCCAGCACAGACAAGAGTGAGGAGTAAAAAGAAAAAAGACAATTTGATAACGTTGTAGCATGACCCCAGCCAATTCTGAGGCTGGAGCAGGTTTATTTATTTATTTTCCCAGTCTACTTTTATACCACTTTAAGTACATGCAAAATGATAATATCAGCTCTGGATCAAGGAACAAGCAAGACAATAAACAAAATCCCCTAAACACCTTTCTATGGACTAGTCAGGATTACCAAGACAAAAGGAATGCCACATAAGCCTCCACTGAGGCTGCTCTGAGTTTTGCAAATGTTAATGTTCTTAATCTGGGCCTATTTTCTGAGTCCTGGCCCAAAGTCAGATTCCAGCCTTGAATTTCTTTCTTTTATCCTGGCTCAATATCTACTTTCCTGTCAAGTGTCTAGAAGCAAGCAGTCCCAAAGAGCTCTCCACAAGAGAAGGGAAAAGGACTTGCTGGGAAAACCTGGAGTTTGCTTTGCCCTGGCCATCAGAACCTTTAAAAACCAAGGCTCCTATTTTTACAGATACACACCATTTTTTCCCCATCATTTTACTTAGTTCTAATATTTTATAATTTATCTAACAGATGTTAAGGAAATCTTAGGACTGACAATGGAAACCCCATACAATTTTACCTTTTCTTTAATCAGTTGAATACAGATGATAATATTACTAGTAGATGTTGGGATCACAAAGGTGACACCCAGCAGTCTTTCTCTTTCCTATGAGGATTTCACATATGTTGAGAAATAAGAAAGAGAAGTGACAAACAGATGGAATGTATCATGTAATTATTAACAAAGGCCATGGTGGCAGGCATAGCTGTAAGTCTTTCCTACCAATCAGGAAAATGCTGAGCCAGGATACTCAGAAAGGCTACCAGTGTAGAAGAGTGGTACACAAACAGTGTGGAAGAGAACACAAACAGTGTTCTTTGTGATTTCCATGGACTACTAGTCTTATTTGATGGTTTTAGAGCTTTATTGTAGAAAGGAAGAGAGAAGGTAAAAAGAAAGAGAGGGGCAGGCCATGGCCACGTGGAGAGAATGGGAAGGGAGGGAAAAAAGGAGAGCTAGAGATAAGAATGAGAGACGTGAGAGCTTAAGAGAGCCAGAGTTCCTCATTCGACATTTACTAACCAGAAAGTAAGGTTCTGACAAGGACAGACAGTGAGTCCAAATATGGAAAGCTGCAAGCACACGGAATTCTAGTTCTCGATAGACCCTCTGTAATAGAATCATAACCTCCATCTCCCGCTTCTTGCATGCATTGTGGTATTTGATGAAAATAAGCTGCTTCTGAAGCCACACACTGGGGAAGAGGAGAGATAAATTAGAGCCTGCTTCTGAATTCCTTCTGCCTCTGCATTGCCAGATTCTCGGCCAAAGTGTGACTCTGGAAACACATGCCTTCCAGTGTGTACAAAAACTTCAGGATGACATGGAGGAAAACTGAGTCCACATAGAAAGGCAGGTAATCATCCCTAACTGAAGCCAGTCCTTTGGGTCTATAAACTCTGTGAAGGATGAATACCAGCTATCTTCTGCTTTGAATCACAGCCTAAATGTGTCTTGCTAGAAGGACAAATACTTTGGAAACACTTGGTATCATCCTTCTCTCAAAGATATGCAGTGTTCTTTGGATTCTTACAAACACCAGACTGTTATGTTACCTTATTAAGACTCAGAATTACTAAACTGAAGAGGCACAGAAACACACTTGTTTCTCAGTGCGTGTACTTCATTTTCGAGGTGAACCAATCCCTGTGGTCTTCAAGTGTGGGAAGAACTATTTTCCCTTAAATCTCATTAAAACTAAACTTGGAAATGGGATAGAAAAGGAATCATTTGTAAATTAAAATTCATATCTACTTATAGGCACAAAATGCTAGTAACAACAGCTGCCTCTGACTGTAGTAACAGATTTATCATAAATCTGGGGACAATGGGCTTCTTTTATTTTCATAAATAAGCAGAGTGTTGTCTCGGTTTGCTAGAATAGTTCTTGTGAAAATTAATAAAATGAAATCAGCTTACATTTTAATGTTTTTGAGTGATGCTATACAGTGCTCTTCAGTGTCAAGTATAATGCTAGTACATAGAAACATTTGCTTGGTAATTATTTTTCTAATCCACATATATGTTCTTCAAAAATAATAATTTAATATTCAATCACTAAAGATGTGGGGATTCTGGATTGTCAGAGATTGCTGGAGAAGCCTTTGTCATCACAGCTATTAGATGGACTCAGGCAAGATAAAGATGCTTGCTTTAAGTCACTAGGCCCTATCAACATAGGCGAGGTCCATTTTCATATATGTGAAGGTTAAAAGAGTGAGGAAATGGCTTTTTAGAATATCTAAACATCTATAGTTCTCAGTAAATGAACATTGGATGCCATTTTCAACAGAAATACTGGATATCATGGATGGTCATTTTTGACAAATCTATAATGGACTTATATCCTCAGACCCACTCCCTTTCCCATTCTTCCTACCCTATGTGTTTTGTGAATTTGTTCTCAGTCAATCCACACAGTTTGAAAGAGCAGTATTTTCTGTAAAGGTCTTAGCAAAAACTGGATTGCTGGGTTGAGGCTAATGCTCCCATCCTGCTGCAGGAACTATTCATTTATCAGTATGACCAGGGAAGTTAGTTAGGATTATGTTTTCCAAATCTTAAAGCTGATTTTAAGTGATTTTGCATCTTTTTGTTGGCTGTATACTATTTTTCTATTTTTAAATATACTTTTATTTTATGTGTATAAGCCTATTGTATGCAAATGCATCACTTACATCCTTGGTGCCTTTGGAACCAGAAGAGGTTATCAGATTCCCTGGAACTGGAGGTACAAATGGTTGTCAGTCACCACTTAGGTGTTGGGAATTAAACTTTAGTCTTCTTTAAGAGTAGCCAGTGCTCTTAACCACGGAGCAATCTTTCCCGCCTGATCCATTATTCTCATATTCCCATTATCCCTCATCTTCTTCAACAACTATACTTAAACAAAAGAAGTATTGTTATATTTAAGGATGCTTATGAAACTCAAGAAGAACGAAGACCAAAGTGTGGACACTTTGCCCCTTCCTAGAAATAGGAACAAAACAACCATGGAAGGAGTTACAGAGACAAAATTTGGAGCTGTGACGAAAGGATGGACCATCTAGTGATTGCCATATCCAGGGATCCATCCCATAATCAGCTTCCAAACACTGACACCATTGCATACATTAGCAAGATTTTGCTGAAAGGACCCAGATAGAGCTGTCTCTTGTGAGACTATGCCAGGGCCTAGCAAACACACAAAAAAAGTGGATGCTCACAGTCAGCTATTGGATGGGTCACACGGCCCCCAATGAAGGAGCTAGAGAAAGTACCCAAGGAGCTAAAGGGAACTGCAACCCTATATGTGGAACAACAATATGAACTAACCAGTACCCTGGAGCTCTTGTCTCTAGCTGCATATGTATCAAAAGATGGCCTAGTCGGCCATCACTGGAAAGAGAGGCCCTTTGGACTTGCAAACTCTATATGCCCCAGTACAGGGGAATGCCAGGGCCAAAACGGGGGAGTGGGTAGGTAGGGGATTGGGGGTGGGTGGGTATGGGGGACTATTCGGATAGCATTGGAAATGTAAATGAGGAAAATACCTAATTAAAAAAAAAAGAAAATATCTGGGAAAGCAAGATGGCAAAATGAAATAAAATAAGAATATTGGGGGAAAAAAGGATGCTTACTTCTTGTTACTTCTTAAATATTTCTTACTATTGGAAATTAATTGTTAAGAACATCTATTCCTTTTGATGAAATTAAAATATAAAATGAAATCACTTGTGTCTACTACTTCAAAACTATGTTACAGATTCGAAACAAATTAAAAAATGATGGATATGGCCTTTCAAGATTAATCTTTAGGCTCTCAAGGGGCCTGCTGGGATTATATTCTGACTGGATTTGCCAGACTTGGCAGGAACTTTTGCATCCTTTCTACAATGAGCAACTCTCTGGCATTGCCTTTTTCACTGTTACCATACAATATAATACATTTTAAATGATATTTTCATATATACATATGAATATATCATTGAATATATGATATATATATATATATATATATATATATATATACACACATATATATCATTGCATATTGTGCAATTCACACCCCATTGTATCCTCTTGTCTCCAGTGCCCTTTAACATTCATTCAAATAGTTCCCATCTTGTTTTCATGTCATGTATATATACATATATGTATACTTGATCTACATTCCACATATGTGAGAAAACATGTGACAGACACCGTTCCCCTCATCACCTATCTGGTTGTACCTTTCCTTTAGACTGTCTTCCTCCCATGTAATTTTTCTTCTACCCATGTACCTTCACCATATATATAGTACACAAATATATTCTGCATTTGATAGGAGCATGTGATACTTGTCTTTCTAGGTATGGCTTTTTGGTGGGAGCTTCTGGGTTGGGTCTATATCTTATCTTTTGAGAACACTATTGAAGTAACCATTGTTGTATGCTGCTGGTTTAAATTTCATTGCATATATACCAGAACGAGTATTGCTGAAGCATAAAGTAGACATATACACAATTCTTATAGGGACTTCTAAGTTGATTTCCATAATTCTGTATTATTTTACATTTCTTTCCAGCAATGTAAAGAGTTCCTGTTTCCCACAGCTTCACCAACACTTGCTATAATTAGTTTTTCTGATGATAGCCATACTGAATTGGCAGAAAGGAAATCACAAAATAATTTTGATTTTACTTCCCTGAAGGTTAAAGATTTTGAACATTTTTCATATAGTTACTGATCATACATGTTTCTGCTTCTGAGACATGTCTGTACAACTCATTTGCTCATATACTGATCAGAAGTTTTGTTTGTTGTTGTTTATTTTTTGTAGTTCTTTATGCATTCTGAGTCTCAGTCTTTTGTGTTACATATACTTGGCAAAGATTTTATGTCATTCTATGGTCCATTTCTATTCTTTGCTTTTTAATTCCTTATTTTTTTATTTGACAAGTCTTTCAGTTGTTTCTTCAGATATTACTTCTCTAATATTATATTTTTTAATAAAGTTTTTTCTTTTGATCATTTTTATTAGATATTTTCTTCATTTACATTTCAAATGCTATCCCCAAAGTCCCCTATACCCTTCCCGCCCTGCTCCCCTACCCACCCACTCTCACTTCTTGGCCCTGGCGTTCCCCTGTACTGGGGCATATAAAGTTTGCAAGACCAAGGGGTCTCTCTTCACAGTGATGGCCGACTAGTCCATCTTCTGCTACATATGCAGCTAGATATATGAGCTCTGGGGGTACTAGTTAGTTCATATTGTTGTTTCAACTTTAGGACTGCAGACACCTTCAGCTCCTTGGATACTTTCACTAGCTCCTTCACTGGGGACCCTGTGTTCCATCCAATAGATGACTCTGAACATTCACTTCTGTAATTGCCAGGCACTGACCTAGCCTCACAAGAGACAGCTATATCAGGGTCCTTTTAGCAAAATCATGCTGGCATATGCCATAGTGTCTGCATTTGGTGGCTGATTATGGGATGGATCCCCAGATGGGGCAGTCTCTGGATGGTCCATCCTTTCATCTCAGCTACAAACTTTGTCTCTGTAACTCCTTCTATGGGTATTTTGTTCCCTATTCTAAGGAGAAATGAAGGATCCACCCATTGGTCTTCCTTCTTCTTGATTTTCTTGTGTTTTTGAAAATTGTATCTTGGGTATTCTAAGTTTCTGGCTAATATCCACTTATCAATGAGTGCATATCAAGTGAGTTCTTTTGGGATTGGGTTACCTCATTCAGGATGATATCCTCCAGATCCATCCATTTGCCTAAGCATTTCATAAATTCATTGTTTTTAATAGCTGAATAGTACTCCATTGTATAAATGTACCGCATTTTCTGTATCCATTCCTCTGTTGAGGGACATCTGGGTTCTTTCCAGCTTCTGGCTATTATAAATAAGGCTGCAATGAACATATTGGAGCACGTGTCCTTATTACCAGTTGGGACATCATCTGGATATATGCCCAGGAGAGGTATTGCTGGATCTTCCAGTAGCACTATGACCATTTTTCTGAGGAACCACCAGACTGATGATTTCCAGAGTGGTTGTACAAGCTTGCAATCCCTCCAGCAATGGAGGAGTGTTCCTCTTTCTCAACATCCTTGCCAGCATGTGCTGTCACCTGAATTTTTGATCATAGCCGTTCTGACTGGTGTTAGGTGGAATCTCAGGGTTGTTTTGATTTGCATTTCCCTGATGATTAAGGATGTTGAATATTTTTTTCAGGTGCTTCTCAGCCATTCGGTATTCCTCAGTTGAGAATTCTTTGTTTAGCTCTGCACCCCAGAGCCATTTTAATTTGAATTTCTGGAGTCCACCTTCTAGAGCTCTTTGTATATATTGGATATTAGTCCCCTATCAGGTTTAGGATTGGTAAAAAATCCTTTCCCACTCTGTTGGTGGCCTTTTTGACTTATTGACAGTTTCTTTTGCCTTGACAGTTTCTTTTGCCTAATATTGCTTTGCAATTTTATGAGGTCCCATTTGTTGATTCTTGTTCTTACAGCACAGCCGTTGATGTTCTGTTCAGGAATTTTCCCCCTGTGCCCATATCTCCGAAGCTTTTCCTCACTTTCTCCTCTATAAATTTCAGTGTCTCTGGTTTTATGTGGAGTTACTTGATCCACTTAGACTTGAGCTTTGTACAAGGAGATAAGAATGGATCAATTTGCATTCTTCTACATGATAACTGCCAGTTGTGGCAGCACCATTTGCTGAAAATGCTGTCTTTTATCCACTGGATGGTTTTAGCTCCTTTGTCAATGACCAAGTGACCATAGGTGTGTGGGTTCATTTCTGGGTCTTCAATTCTATTCCATTGATCTACCTGTCTGTCGCTGTACCAGTACCATGCAGTTTTTATTACAATTACTCTGTAGTACAGCTTGAGGTCAGGCATGGTAATTCCACCAGAGGATCTTTTATCCTTGAGAAGAGTTTTTGCTATCCTAGGTTTTTTGTTATTCCAGATGAATTTGCAAATTGCCCTTTATAACTCTGTGAAGAATTGAGTTGGAATTTTGATGGAGATTGCATTGAATCTGTAGATTGCATTCAGTAGGATAACCATTTTGACTATATTAATCCTGCCAATCCATGAGCATGGGAGATCTTTCCATCTTCTGAGATCTTCAATTTCTTTCTTCAGAGACTTGAAGTTCTTATCATACAGATCTTCCACTTCCTTAGTTAGGGTCACACCAAGATATTTTATATTATTTGTGACTATTGTGAAGGGTGTTGTCTCCCTAATTTCTGTCTCATCTGCTTTATCCTTTGTGTAGAGAAAGGTCACTGATTTGTTTGAGTTAATTTTATATCGAGCTACTGCACTGAAGCTGTTTATCATGTTTAGGAGTTCTCTGGTGCAATTTTTAGGGTCACTTATATATACTACCATATCATCTGCAAATAGTGATATTTTGACTTCTTCTTTTCCAATTTGTATCCCCTTGATCTCCCTCTGTCCTCAAATTGCTCTTGCTAGGATTGAATAGGTAGGGAGAAAGTAGGCAGCCTTGTCTAGTCCCTGATTTTTAGTGGGGTTGCTTCCAGCTTCTCTCCATTTACTTTGATGTTGGCTACTGGTTTGCTGTAGATTGTTTTTATTTTGTTTAGGTCTGGGCCTTGAATTCCTGATCTTTCCATGATTTTATCATAAATGGATGTTGGATTTTGTCAAATGCATTCTCAGCATCCAAAGAGATGATCATGTGATTTTTGTCTTTGAGTTTGTTTATATAATGGATTACATTGATGGATTTCCGTATATTAAACCATCCCTGCATGCCTGGGATCAACCCTACTTGATCATGATGGATGATTGTTTTGATGTGTTCTTGGATTCATTTTGTGAGGATTTTATTGAGTATTTTTGCATTGATATTCATAAGGGAAATTGGTCTGAAGTTCTCTTTCTTTGTTGGGTCTTTGTGTGGTTTAGGTATCAGAATAATTGTGGCTTCATAGAATGAATTGGGTATAGTACCTTCTGTTTCTATTTTGTGGAATAGTTTGAGGAGAGTTGGAATTAAGTCTTTTTTGAAAGTCTGAGAGAACTCTGCATGAAACCCATTTGGCCCTGGGATTCTCTTTGGTTGGGAGACTATTAATGACTGCTTCTATTTCTTTAGGGGAAATGGGACTGTTTAGATCGTTAATCTGATCCTGATTTAACTTTAGTACCTGATATCTGTCTAGGAAATTGTCCATTTCATCCAAGTTTTCCAGTTTTGTTGAGTATAGCTTTTTGTAGTAGAATTTGATGATGTTTTGGATTTCCTTATGTTCTGTTGTATGTGTCCTTTTTTATTTCTAATTTTGTTTATTAGGATACTGTCCCTGTGCCCTCTAGTTAGTCTAGCAAAGGGTTTATCTTGTTGATTTTCTCAAAGAACCAGCTCCTGGTTTGGTTGATTCTTTGTATAGTTCTTTTTGTTTCCACTTGGTTGATTTCAACCCTAAGTTTAATTATTTCCTGCATTCTACTCCTCTTGGATGAATTTGCTTCCTTTGGTTCTAGGTGTGCTGTCAGGCTGCTAGTGTGTGCTCTCTCTAGTTTCTTTTTGGAGGCACTCAGGGCTATGAGTTTTCTTCTTAGGACTGCTTTCATCGTGTCCCATAAGTTTGGGTATGATGTGGCTTCATTTTCATTAAACTCTAAAAAGTCTTTAATTTCTTTCTTTATTTCTTCCTTGACCAAGCTATCCTTGAGTAGAGTGTTGTTCAGTTTCCACGTGAATGTTGGCTTTCTATTATCTATGCTGTTATTGAAGATCAGCCTTAGTTCATGGTGATCTGAGAGGATGCATGGGATAACTTCTATATTTTTGTGTCTGTTGAGCCCTTTTTTTGTGACCGATTATATGGTCAGTTTTGGAGCAGGTACCATGAGGTGCTGAGAAGAAGGTATATCCTTTTGTTTTAGAATAAAATGTTATGTAGATATCTGTTAAATCTATTTGTTTCATAACTTCTGTTAGCTTCCACGTGTCTCTGTTTAGTTTCTGTTTCCAGGATCTGTCCATTGATGTGAGTGGGGTATTGAAGTCTTCCACTATTATTGTGTGAGGTGCAATGTGTGCTTTGCGGTTTACTAAAGATTCTTTAATAAACAAGGCTGCCCTTGTATTTGGAGCATAGATATTCAGAATTGAGAGTTCATCTTGATAGATTATACCTTTGATGAGTATGAAGTGACCCTCCTTGTCTTTTTTGATAACTTTGGGTTGGAAGTCAATTTTATTTGATATTAGAATGGCTACTCCAGCTTGTTTCTTTGGACCAAATGCTTCGAAAATTGTTTTCCAGCCTTTCACTCTGAAGTAGTGTCTGTCTTTGTCCCTGACATGGGTTTCCTGTAAGCAGCAAAATGTTGGGTCCTGTTTGTGTAGCCAGCCTGTTAGTCTATGTCTTTTTATTGGTGAATTGAGTCCATTGATATTAAGAAATATTAAAGAAAAGTAATTGTTGTTTCCTGTTATTTTTGTTGTTAAAGTTAGGATTCTGTTCTTGAGGCTGTCTTCTTTTAGTTTTGTTGAAGGATTACTCTCTTACTTTTTCTAGGGTGTAGTGTCTGTTCATGTGTTGGTGTTTTCCCTTTATTATCTTTTGAAGGGATGGATTCGTGGAAAGATATTGTTTGAATTTGGTTTTGTGTTGGAATACTTTGGTTTCTCCATCTATGGTAATTGAGAATGTTGCTACTATACGTAGCCTGGGCTGGCATTTGTGTTCTTTTAGGGTCTGTATAACATCTGTCCAGGATTTTCTGGCTTTCATAGTCTCTGGTGAGAAGTCTGGTGTAATTCTAATAGGTCTGCCTTTATATGTTACTTGACCTTTTTCTCTTACTGTTTTTAATATTCTATCTTTATTTAGTGCATTTATTATTCTGATTATTATGTGTCTGGAGGAATTTTTTCTGGTCCAGTCTATTTGGAGTTCTGTAGGCTTCTTGTATGTTCATGGGCATCTCTTTCTTTATGTTGGGTAAGTTTTCTTCTATAATTTTGTTGAAGATATTTACTAGCCCTTTAAGTTGAAAATCTTCATTCTTATCTATACCTATTATTCTTAGGTTTGGTCTTCTCATTTTGTCCTGAATTTCCTGAATGTTTTGAATTAGGATCTTTTTTCATTTTGCATTTTCTTTGATTGTTGTGTCCATGTTTCCTATGAAATCTTCTGCATCTGAGATTCTCTCTTCCATCTCTTGTATTCTCTTGCTGATGCTCACATCTATGGTTCCTGATTTCTTTCCTAGGGTTTTTATCTCCAGAGTTGTCTCTCTTTAGGTTTTCTTTATTGTTTCTACTTCCCTTTTTAAATCTTGGATGCTTTTGTTCAATTCCATCACGTGTTTGGTTGTGTTTTCTTGTGATTCTTTAAGAGTTTTTTGTGTTTCCTCTTTAAGGACTTCTACCTGTTTGGCAGTGTTTTCCTATAATTCTTTGAGGACTTCTACCTGTTTAGCCATGTTCTCCTGTATTTCTTTAAGTGAGTTATTAATGACGTTCTTAAAACCCTCTACCAGTATTATGAGATATCATTCTAAATCCAATTCTTGCTTTTCAGGTGTGTTGGAGTATCCAGGACTTGCTGTGATATGTGGACTGGGTTTCGATGATGGGATCGGTCTTGGCTTCTGTTAGTAAAATTCTTATGTTTGCCTTTCACCATCTGGTAATCTCTCGTGTTAGTTATTCTAGCTGTCTCTGGCTGGAGCTTGTTCCTCCTGTGATTCTGTTAGCTTCTGTCAGCACTCCTTGGAGTCCAATTCTCTCCTGAGTCTCAGTGGTCAGTGTACTCTCTGCAGGCCACCTCTCCTCTGACCGGGAAGAAGTGCAGATGTCTGGAGCTCAGATCTGCTTCCTGGCTGAAGATGAGGGCCCGAAATGGGGCCTGTCTCAGAATCTATGTTGCTTCTGCAGCCCACAGGCTCTCCTGTGCAGACTGGTCTCTGAGTGACCCAGGATACAAGATGGCTTTCTCACCTGCTCTGGAGGTTACTGCCCTCCCTGGCTGCCACCTCTCCTCTGGTGGGGAAGGAGTGCAGATGTCTGGAGCTTAGATCTGCTTCCTGGCTGAAGATGTAAAGGGGCCTGTCACCGAAGCTATGTTGTTTCCGAAGTCCGCAGGAGAGCCTGCGCAGACTGATCTCTGAGGGACCTGGGATACAAGATCAATAAAGTTTTTTTATTTAATGTGAGTGTGTGCAAGCATGCATACACACATGCACACACACATACGAGCATGTGGCACATGGGGGTCAGAGAACAACTTGAAAGATTTGTTTTTCTCCTTCTGTCATGTGGATATTAGGGCTCTAACTCTTGTCACCAGGCTTGGTGGAAGTACATACATTTAGTTGTGAAGTCATCTTGCCAACTCTTAAATATTTTCAAAAAAATTCCTTCTCTATACCCCTGTCTTGAAGTGAATTGTTTGACATATGCTTTATTTTAGCAATTTCAAAGATTCAGATAGATCAGCTCTTAATATATGAGAGACACGATTCTAGTTTCATTCTTTACCTGTAGCTCAAGAAAGTTTTCTTAGCATCATTTGTTGAATAAGCTAGCTTTTCTCTAATATGTACATTTTCAGCTTTTGTTGAGAACTGGTCATTAGGTGTGTGGGTTTCCTTTTGTTCATTGCTTTCCCTGTAACTGTTACTTTGATACTTTGGTCTGTTTTGTTTTGTGCCAGTATCACAATGCTTTTATTACAATATCTCTGCATTATAATTTTGAATTGGGTTTTATCATATCATCAACATCACTAATTCTGTTGAGGATGTCGCTTTCTTGGATGTTTTGTGCTTACAAATGAACCTTAGGATTTTATTTTTCTAGTTTTCAGTTTCCTATGTGCAGGATACCACCAATATAAAGGAAAGATCTGTCTGCTTACATCCTTTTTGCTCCTTCTCCTGCCTTATTTTTCTAGATAAAACTTCAAGGAGTATGTTCAATAAAATGGAGAAGATTCCCAATTCTCATGTTAGAAGGAATGAATGGTTTTAGTTTTCCCACTTAAAATTTTGACCATAGGCTTTTTATAGATAGCATTTTTTCCCTGCTATATACTGTATTATGGTATGTTACCTGTATTTCTAATTTCTCCAGAACTACCATGGAGTAGTTCTGAATTTTGTCAAAAGTATTTTCTGTTTCTATTAAAAGTGCAGGTTATAGAACTTTTTTTTTTTACCCCATTTATGTGGTGCATTGCTTTGGTTTTTGAAAATGTTATATCATTCTTGCATTCCTGGAAAGAAACAAACCTGATCACTGTATATCAACTTAATACATTGTTTAATCACAAGCAGTCCTTTTTTTTTTTTTAAAAAAAAAGTTTTTTGAAAACTTTTTTGTCTGTGCTCAGAAAAAATGATTTATAGTTTTCTTTTGTTGCTTTCTTATGTGTGTTGGTATTAGAATAATACTGGCTGTGTATGATGAGTTTGGTAGTCCTCCTTTCATTTCTATGTTATAGAATAATTTTGGGAGCATTGATGTCAGTTAAAATATAAATATCTGGTAGAATTCTGAATGGATTCTATGAGTTGCTGGAAGATTATTTCCTCCTTGCTTAATCTGGTAGTTTTTAATGTGCCAAGGATTTGGTCTATTCTAGGTTTTACATCCTTTTGGAAAGAAGGTTTTCAAATTATTTCCGCTGCGACTCTCTGTTTTAGAAACTGTTGCAGTGACTTCTTTTCCATCTCATATTTATTATTTTGGTTCTTTTCTTCTATTCTTTTTTTTACTTTGAGTAAATATTTGCTCATATCGTTTTTTTTCTTAAAGAAAAAACTCTTTATTTCATTTTTTTTGTATTTTTTATTTTAGTCTGTTTTCATTTCATTAATTTTCCCCCAGTCATTATTATTTTTTTTCTGCTGATTTGGCATTGGCTTAATTTTTTAAAAAATGTTTTTAATTAGAATAGAATTGTATTAATCTTGTCCTCTTTCATTCCTCCAGCTCCTCTATCCTCCCTTGAGACCTCCCATGCCTACTCCCAAGTTGATCAAATTGATAGTCTCCTTTGCTTTTATTATTATTGTTACAAATGTATGACTATATGTAATATAGTAGGTATGCATATATGTATGCATATATATGCAAATGCCAAACATATATAAATGCATCCTGCTGAGTTTGTTTTTGTTGTTTGTATATATGATTTCAGGTCTAATTACAGATGACATGGGTGCTGGAAATTGAATCTGGGTGTTCTGCAAGAGCAGTACTCACTCCTAACTTGTGAGCTAACAATTCAGCCTATTGAACCATTATTTTCTAAAACCTTGAACTACATCATTTTTATTAATGACTTTTGAACTCAATGTAAGCATTTATACCAGTATAATCTCCTCTTAGAACTTTATATTTTGTATGGCAATGGATTTTAGAAGTTATGTTTTTATTTTCATTTGATCCTATGAACTTTTCAATTTTCCCCTCACTTCAGTCTATACGTGTGTAGTTCCCTTGCTAATGATTTCCAGTTTTACCACAATATGAGTTGATAAGATACAATGAGTGGTTTCATTTAAAAACAAATATTAATTTTATGTGTGTGTTTATTTGTGTGCATATATGACATATTAGTTGGAGTGCTTGTAGAAGCAATGGGTTGTGGTTCCTTGGAATTGGAGTTATGGGTAGTTATGAGCTACACAGTGTGTGTACTGGAGATTGAATTTGGGTCTTTTGTAGTCTTGCCTGTTCTCTGTCTCTCTCTGTCTCTGTCTCTCTCTCTCTCTCATCAAGGCTTGCATTGTGGCCTATGAATTTTAGGGAATGCTCCACATACCACTATCTATTCCTTATCTGTTTGATGGACTACAGATACTTAATAATCTAGTTGATCTATAGAGTACTTTAGCTCTGAGGTTTCTTTGCTTATTTTTAGTTTAGAAGACCTGTATAAATATGAAAGTGATTGATTAAAATCTCCAACTATATTGTGTCAGGATGCATGTATCCTTTTATACCTTTTCTTTTGTTTTATAAAATTGAGAGCTCCAATATTCAATGCATAAATATTTGCAATTGTTAGATGTTGTTTATGAACTGTTCCACTTTTTAAGGTGTATCTCTTCTGACTAGTTCTAATTAGAACTCTACATTTTCAGACATGAAAACTCGCAGCTTGCTTACAGCTTCCCTTTGTTTGGTAGTTTGGTTTCTCTTCTGACTGAGTTTGCTCTTTGCTATCTGTTATGTCTCTTGGATCTTATTTTTTTATATAATTAGTGTGTATAATTTATTTTAATTTAAAAAATAGGAATGTGTGTTGTGAAGAGCTTTCAGGCCACTTGGCAGGAATTTGCATTGGGCTAGCTAGGACGAAAAAGTAAGCTCAGGCCAGAATTTGATTTTGAGATAGAACAGGAAGTAGGCTTCAGACAAGAATACGACTTTGGGATAGGGCAGGGAAATAGGCTCAGATATTCTGGTCATCCTGATAAGTCCTTAGAAACAGTGATCATGAGACTTTGTTTATTGCCTTGCTTATTCCTTGAATATTTGTGTTTATTGTCTTGCTTGTTCCTTAACCTAGAACTGACCTTATTACTTGCATGTAATTAAAATGGTATAAAAGCCTCAGCCTTAGAACTGACTGGGTTCCTGCTACAATATTGTCTAATTGTCTTTTTCTTTTTAGTCTTCGCTCCTGCCCTGGAGAACCTGTTGACTGACTGAGCTGGCTCAGGCTCAGTCAGTCTGTGTTTTGTCTTCCTGTATGTGTTGTGATCATAAAAAGAGAAAGAGCTTTAAGAATATGTTCTGGCACGGTGTAGGGGAAGGGGATGCCTCAGCAGGCCCATACGAAGGCATCCTTTCCCCCAGAGGGACCAGACACACACCGGTATAGTATAGAATAGAGTTTATTTAGGGCATGGGGAAATGAGTTAAGAGGGTAGCAGGGGCAGAGAAAAGCAAAGAGAAGGAGAAAGTAGAGAAGTAGAGGCCGGCCATGGCCATGTGGAGAGAGGGGGAAAGGAAGGGGAAGCAGGAGGGCAAGAGATAAGAGAGGCAAGAGAGAGGAGGGGCCAAGCAGCCCCTTTTATAGGGCCATGCTTACCTTGCCAGGTAACTGTCGGGAGAAGCGTACCTGGCTGCTGCCAGCAACTGTCGGAGTGGAGTTTAGACAGAACACCAACAGTATTCACTTGTATGCTCTGCTTACAGAGGCCAAAAGGGGCATACTCTCTGGGTAACTGGAATTACAGATGATTGTTAGCATCTGTGTGTGTACTTGGAACAGAATTCAAGTTCTTTGCAAGAGGACTTAGTGCTCTCAACCATAGAGCCATATCTGCATCCTAGTCTATACCATTCTAATAGTGAGTTGAGGTTATTTACATAGTTGCTATGAGAGGAATTTGATTTTTCTTATGATTGTATCAGTTCTGGTTCCTGTTAGTGCAAAGAGTCTGTTAGCTGTGTTGGACATGATTCTTTTCTGATTTTCTTATGTTCATCTGTTTCTCTTATGAAATGCTTGTTTTCCTCTGTTTTTGTGAGGTACCTTTTTTTAGATTTATTTATTTTATATATGTGAGTACACTGTAGCTATCATCAGACACACCAGAAGAGGGCATCAGATTCCATTCCATCAGATGGTTATGAGTCACCATACGATTGCTGGGAATTGAACTCAGAACCTCTGGAAGAGCAGTCAGTGTTCTTAAGTGCTGAGCAATGTCTCCAGCCTGAAAGAGGCATTCTTATTCATTAGACTTGTATTCCTTTTGAATTCCTGGCCTGGTTGTATGAATAGCCTTATTTTTTTCTTATTTTTATTAATTTTAAGGCATAACTCTATTGGGTATAGTAATCTTGGTTGATGGTTATTGACTTTCAAGAATTGAAATATATCTGGCCCAGCTAGCTTTATGTTAGCTTGCCAAAGGCTAAAGTCATTGGAGAAGATGAACCTCAATTGAAAAAGTGTGTACTATAGGGCATTTTGTTAATTAGTGATTGATGGGGGTGAAAGAGATAGCAGATCATTGTGGCTGGGGACACTATTAGCTAGTGTTCTTGAGTTCCATTAGAAAGCAGACTGAACAAGATGTGAGGAGCAAGCCAATGACTGTGTCCTCTGTATCAGCTCCTGCCCCTAAGCTTCCTGCCACAGTTGAGTTCCTGCTTGGGCTCCCCTCAGTGGTCTGTGACTCAGATATGTAAGGCAAAAGTAAACCCTCTCCTCCACAAATTGCTCTTTGGCATGGTGTTTCATCACAGCAATAGAAACTGTAACCAAGATATTCATTCATTCATTCATTCATTCTCTCTCTCTCTCTCTCTCTCTCTCTCTCTCTCTCTCTCTCTGTGTGTGTGTGTGTGTGTATTTGTGTGTGTGTATGTGTGGTGTTGGCCTTTTCCATTTACAGCTCTTTAGCATTATTTGTTTGCTTTGTGTTATTCACACCTTGACTACCATACTATGTAGAGAGATTTCTCCATTCTTGTCTACTTAAGGTTCTAAGTGACTATCATGTTTGGATGTTAATTTCTTTATCTATGTTTGGGAAATTTTCTGCTATAATTTCATCAAATAAGTTGTCTATGACTTTAACCTATCTTGTTTCTTCTTCTATAAGACCCTGATCCTAGGTCAGTGGTACTTACTTTGAGATGTGCCCAAGTGAGACATGGGATGCAGATTTATGCAAAAGCAAGAGGTTTATTTTCTGGAGCATCAGGGTCAACCTTCAATTAGTCCCTTAAGGTGGGTTACTGGAAGGTGACCTGAATGACTATCACAAGCAGTTTTTATACTTCTTAGGGGGCACAGGTTACATCAGCAAGGTTACATAGTTCAAACTTACTGGTTAACCATATTGACCTTTAAATCAAATGCAAGCATGGCACCCGTTTGAACTCTACCTGGGACTTTCCAGAGGGTCAGGTGTCTATCAGTAAGTACACTCTGAGAATTTTTTACTCAACCGTGATCCTGTGGGTGGAGAATAGAACTTGGCCTAGCCTTAACCTGAGGCGGGTGGGTGTAGGGCTGGTGAAATTCCCTAGGACCTTTCACTTCTACTCTATACATTTTTGTATTTGGTTTTCTGAATTAATCTGGGCTCTTAGATATGTTAGTTATGCCTGCTATGTCTGCTGTCTGCTAGCTTTTCTTTATATTTGTCTGTATATATTATCATCCTTACTTTATCTACTGTCCCTAAAATTAATTATTTTGCTTTGTCTTGATGAATCTCTTGACGTAATCTTTGTTTTATTTTCAGAATTCCTGTTTGTTTCCTTTTAAGTGTCTTGATTTCCTTGTTTTTTTTCCATATTTTTTATTTCTCACCCATATTATTGAAAATTTAATTAATTTTGATTACTTTGCTGTATGTTTTCTGAATTGATTTCTTTACTCTGTTTGAATCCTATCTATGGTCATTTTTCATTTGGGGGATAGGATTCTGCATTCTTACTTTGATGTATCAGCTATCTTCATCTCTTTGGTTTCATTACTGAGGAGCTGTGAGATTATACAAGTGTCATGTAGTGTTTGTTGTCTCTTATTTCCTTTGCTATATTTTGTGCATCTACTGGAACTTAGCTCATTTCGTGCATCACATAGGTCTTCCACTTTTCTCTTTCCCTTTACTCAAATTCTTTTTGTTTGCTTTATTTTATGTGAATTTTTTGGGGGATTGCTGCTATTTATTGGCTAAATGCTCACTTTTCCCCCCAAGTTATTTTCTCAGCATTGTAGGAGAGAATTGTGAACTCAACTTGTGTCCTTGATAAAGTTCAGAGACACTTTTGCTTGGCCAATGATTGGGAAAGCACATTTTATAAATTTCATTTTGAGAGATAAGGTTATAGATATTTAAGTAGTTAAATAACAAGTAATACAGAAAACAGGAGGTAAAATATTAGTATGATGGCAGTCGGAGAGTAACATTTTGTAGAAAAGAAATAGCTATAAAATACCTCCAGGGAGCTACAAGCTAGAAACACAGTAGCATAATAAAGTCCAAATTTTAAATTATAAGAAAAAATGAGAAAAAAAAAACCTAACTAAAAGGTATGATAAGCAGTAGCATGCAATAGAAGGCACTATGCCTTTGTTTGCCTTTGGACATTGTTTCTTCTGTGTTGCAATGACATGTCTTCTTCGAACTGGACTGTCCTGGGAGATCTGTTTTAAGGGTTCCCTATTCATGTTTGTAAGTCAATGACTTAGACATGTCTTTCTGCCCTTATAGGTGAGAAGGCATTCTGGGTAGTAGTTTAAATTCTGCTTGAATTCACTAAGGAGCTGAAGCGAAGAAGAAGGCCCACCTATCTGAGTACCATTGTATGCCTAAGATAATATACTGAGTTCCACAATATACTTTCAGCAGTGTTGTGTCATTTGCCCTGGCAATGGGAGAAGAGGCACAGATTGTTTCTTTGATGGGTTGCCTCATGCTTGGTTTCAGTGGCCACATGTACTGTCATTCTTACTCTGCTTCTCTCTACTATGCATGTCTGTTTTATTAACAGCCATGACTGCTGGACTTGGTCTGGTGCTAGTATGAATTCAAATGCTAAATTCTAAACCCCAAGATCTGGTTGCCCTAAGACAAGCAAATTCTCATACACACCAGCTTTTGTTGTGCAAACCATGCTTTCCAAGTTACTTGGCCAATAAAAGGCTAAAACCTGTGATTGAGCTGTAGAGAGAGAGCGCGAGCCTACAGTGTATAACAACATTTACTATTATTTCCTCTTTGAACTCATTGATACATTTTACCAGCACATTTGATTCTTTGTTTAGGGTTTGAACAATTTCAATATCTTTGAGGCCAGGAATAGAATTATAAAATTCTGGAGACTACGTGTTGCCTTCCGTTTTCTGATATCTTGTGCTTTTGTGTTGCAATTTGTTTTCCTGTTGATTCAATATCTCTCTCAGTTTTATTTGGGGATTTTCTTTGTGAACATTTTATTCACGTGGACTTGGTTTTCAACATTGCTCAAGGGAGGAAATAAACCACTGCAAAATAATAACACCAAATGCAACAAAGTACAGAAATAAGCTTGAAATTAATTAAAACCAAAGAACGCATCTCTAGTGACCATCGAGCAGAAAAATGGCAAAAATAATGTGAAAATGCTTTGTAGTTAATATTTGGGATAAAGTCAAAATAGTAAGCAAATAAAATAAAGGAAGGGGTAGTAAAAAAAAAGAGTTGCATGGTTAAATGAAACAAGGTGAAAAGAATATACTCTATTGTAGAAAGCAAGAAAAGAACAAAAGTTAAAAACATTTGGTTAAAACTTTTGTTTAGCTGGGCGTGGTGGTGCACGCCTTTAATCCCAGCACTTGGGAGGGAGAGGCAGGCAGATTTCTGAGTTCAAGGCCAGCCTGGAATACAGAGTGATTTCCAGGACAGCCAGGGCCACACAGAGAAACCCTGTCTCGAAAAACCAACCAGAAAACAACAACAACAAAACCTTTTGTTTACCTTCAGTGTAGCTTAATTTAAATAATTATTTAGTTATGCTTATTTTTGATTATTTCCTTTATTTTTGAGATAACATAATTATATTATGTCTCCCTTCATTCTCTCTGCAAACTTTCCTTTATATCCCTCTTTCTGAATCCCTTCAAATTCATGGTCTCTTTTTCATTAATTGTTGTTATATGCATATATGTATATTTATATTCTTACATATAACCTGCTCATTCTGTATAATGTTACTTGTATGCATACTTTCAAGACTTTGTATTAGATAATTGTTTGATCTGCCCTTCCTTGGGGGAAACTACTCCCACTCTTAGCATTCCCTAGTTGCCTGTAGTTCATAGAATAATCTTGAGGCCTTGTGGTCTTTCCTTAGTCCACTTTGTTATGTCTATTGTTATCCTGTTCAGTTTGTGGTTAGGCAATCATATTGATGACTCTTTATGGATAGAATTTCTGCCATTAGTAGCAGATGGTTTCAAAACAAATTCTCTTGTTTCTATGGCCTTTACAATCATTCTGCCCACACTTTTGTAATGTTTCCTGAGCATTAGTTGGGGAAGTTGTTTTGCAGATGTATCCATTGGTACTGGGCTCTTTAACTCTGCATTTTAATTAGTTGTGGTTTTCTGTAGTGGTCTTTATTTGTTGCAAAGATGAGTTTCCTTGATGGGGGTGAGGAGTACACTTACTCATGGGTATAAAAACAAATATTGAGAATGTAGTTAGGGATTGTGCAGATATAGGAAACTGGTGGTTGTCGATTCTACACTAAGATGCATGATTTCAGTAACCATTTGTAGTGTGTTAGGTTTTCAATACTAGTTGTGATTTGCCTCTTGTTGAATGCATTTTAAGTCAAATTAGATTTCTTTTTTTTTTTTCCATTTTTTATTAGGTATTTAACTCATTTACATTTCCAATGCTATACCAAAAGTCCCCCATATCCACCCACCCCCACTCCCCTGCCCACCCACTCCCCCTTTTTGGCCCTGGTATTCCCCTGTACTGGGGCATATAAAGTTTGCAAGTCCAATGGGCCTCTCTTTCCAGTGATGGCCGACTAGGCCATCTTTTGATATATATGCAGCTAGAGTCAAGAGCTCCGGGGTACTGGTTAGCTCATAGTGTTGTTCCACCTATAGGGTTGCAGATCCCTTTAGCTCCTTGGCTACTTTCTCTAGCTCCTCCATTGGGAGCCCTATGATCCATCCATTAGCTGACTGTGAGCATCCACTTCTGTGTTTGCTGGGCCCCGGCATAGTCTCACAAGAGACAGCTACATCTGCGTCCTTTCAATAAAATCTTGCTAGTGTATGCAATGGTGTCAGCGTTTGGATGCTGATTATGGGGTGGATCCCTGGCTATGGCAGTCTCTACATGGTCCATCCTTTCATCTCAGCTCCAAACTCTGTCTCTGTAACTCCTTCCATGGGTGTTTTGTTCCCAAATCTAAGGAGGGGCATAGTGTCCACACTTCAGTCTTCATTCTCCTTGAGTTTCATGTGTTTAGCAAATTATATCTTATATCTTGGGTATCCTAGGTTTGGGGCTAATATCCACTTATCAGTGAATACATATTGTGTGAGTTTCTTTGTGAATGTGTTACCTCACTCAGGATGATGCCCTCCAGGTCCATCCATTTGGCTAGGAATTTCATAAATTCATTCTTTTTAATAGCTGAGTAGTACTCCATTGTGTAGATGTACCACATTTTCTGTATCCATTCCTCTGTTGAGGGGCATCTAGGTTCTTTCCAGCTTCTGGCTATTATAAATAAGGCTGCTATGAACATAGTGGAGCATGTGTCCTTCTTACCTGTTGGGGCATCTTCTGGATATATGCCCAGGAGAGGTATTGCTGGATCCTCCGGTAGTACTATGTCCAGTTTTCTGAGGAACCGCCAGACTGATTTCCAGAGTGGTTGTACAAGCCTGCACTCCCACCAACAATGGAGGAGTGTTCCTCTTTCTCCACATCCTCGCCAGCATCTGCTGTCACCTGAATTTTTGATCTTAGCCATTCTGACTGGTGTGAGGTGGAATCTCAGGGTTGTTTTGATTTGCATTTCCCTGATGATTAAGGATGTTGAACATTTTTTCAAGTGCTTCTCTGCCATTCGGTATTCCTCAGGTGAGAATTCTTTGTTCAGTTCTGAGCCCCATTTTTTAATGGGGTTATTTGATTTTCTGAAGTCTACCTTCTTGAGTTCTTTATATATGTTGGATATTAGTCCCCTATCTGATTTAGGATAGGTAAAGATCCTTTCCCAATCTGTTGGTGGTCTTTTTGTCTTATTGACGGTGTCTTTTGCCTTGCAGAAACTTTGGAGTTTCATTAGGTCCCATTTGTCGATTCTCGATCTTACAGCACAAGCCATTGCTGTTCTGTTCAGGAAATTTTCCCCTGTGCCCATATCTTCAAGGCTTTTCCCCACTTTCTCCTCTATAAGTTTCAGTGTCTCTGGTTTTATGTGAAGTTCCTTGATCCACTTAGATTTGACCTTAGTACAAGGAGATAAGTATGGATCGATTCGCATTCTTCTACACGATAACAACCAGTTGTGCCAGCACCAATTGTTGAAAATGCTGTCTTTCTTCCACTGGATGGTTTTAGCTCCCTTGTCAAAGATCAAGTGACCATAGGTGTGTGGGTTCATTTCTGGATCTTCAATTCTATTCCATTGGTCTACTTGTCTGTCTCTATACCAGTACCATGCAGTTTTTATTACAATTGCTCTGTAGTAAAACTTTAGGTCTGGCATGGTGATTCCGCCAGAAGTTCTTTTATCCTTGAGAAGACTTTTTGCTATCCTAGGTTTTTTGTTATTCCAGACAAATTTGCAAATTGCTCCTTCCAATTCGTTGAAGAATTGAGTTGGAATTTTGATGGGGATTGCATTGAATCTGTAGATTGCTTTTGGCAAGATAGCCATTTTTACAATGTTGATCCTGCCAATCCATGAGCATGGGAGATCTTTCCATCTTCTGAGATCTTCTTTAATTTCTTTCTTCAGAGATTTGAAGTTTTTATCATACAGATCTTTCACCTCCTTAGTTAGAGTCACGCCAAGATATTTTATATTATTTGTGACTATTGAGAAGAGTGTTGTTTCCCTAATTTCTTTCTCAGCCTGTTTATTCTTTGTATAGAGAAAGGCCATTGACTTGTTTGAGTTTATTTTATATCTAGCTACTTCACCGAAGCTGTTTATCAGGTTTAGGAGTTCTCTGGTAGAATTTTTAGGGTCACTTATATATACTATCATATCATCTGCAAAAAGTGATATTTTGACTTCCTCTTTTCCAATTTGTATCCCCTTGATCTCCTTTTGTTGTCGAATTGCTCTGGCTAATACTTCAAGTACTATGTTGAAAAGGTAGGGAGAAAGTGGGCAGCCTTGTCTAGTCCCTGATTTTAGTGGGATTGCTTCCAGCTTCTCTCCATTTACTTTGATGTTGGCTACTGGTTTGCTGTAGATTGCTTTTATCATGTTTAGGTATGGGCCTTGAATTCCTGATCTTTCCAAAACTTTTATCATGAATGGGTGTTGGATCTTGTCAAATGCTTTTTCTGCATCTAACGAGATGATCATGTGGTTTTTGTCTTTGAGTTTGTTTATATAATGGATTACATTGATGGATTTTCGTATATTAAACCATCCCTGCATCCCTGGAATAAAACCTACTTGGTCAGGATGGATGATTGCTTTAATGTGTTCTTGGATTCGGTTAGCGAGAATTTTATTGAGGATTTTTGCATCGATATTCATAAGAGAAATTGGTCTGAAGTTCTCTATCTTTGTTGGATCTTTCTGTGGTTTAGGTATCAGAGTAATAGTGGCTTCATAAAATGAGTTGGGTAGAGTACCTTCTACTTCTATTTTGTGAAATAGTTTGTGCAGAATTGGAATTAGATCTTCTTTGAAGGTCTGATAGAACTCTGCACTAAACCCATCTGGTCCTGGGCTTTTTTTGGTTGGGAGACTATTAATAACTGCTTCTATTTCTTTAGGTGATATGGGACTGTTTAGATGGTCAACTTGATCCTGATTCAACTTTGGTACCTGGTATCTGTCCAGAAATTTGTCCATTTCGTCCAGGTTTTCCAGTTTTGTTGAGTATAGCCTTTTGTAGAAGGATCTGATGGTGTTTTGGATTTCTTCAGGATCTGTTGTTATGTCTCCCTTTTCATTTCTGATTTTGTTAATTAGGATTTTGTCCCTGTGCCCTTTAGTGAGTCTAGCTAAGGGTTTATCTATCTTGTTGATTTTCTCAAAGAACCAACTCCTCGTTTGGTTAATTCTTTGAATAGTTCTTCTTGTTTCCACTTGGTTGATTTCACCCCTGAGTTTGATTATTTCCTGCCGTCTACTCCTCTTGGGTGAATTTGCTTCCTTTTTTTCTAGGGCTTTTAGATGTGTTCTCAAGCTGCTAGTATGTGCTGTCTCCCGTTTCTTCTTGGAGGCACTCAGCGCTATGAGTTTCCCTCTTAGAAATGCTTTAATTGTGTCCCATAGGTTTGGGTACGTTGTGGCTTCATTTTCATTAAACTCTAAAAAGTCTTTAATTTCTTTCTTTATTCCTTCCTTGACCAAGCTATCATTGAGAAGAGTGTTATTCAGTTTCCACGTGAATGTTGGCTTTCCATTATTTATGTTGTTATTGAAGATCAGTCTTAGGCCATGGTGGTCTGATAGGATAAATGGGACAATTTCAATATTTTTGTATCTATTGAGGCCTGTTTTGTGACCAATTATATGGTCAATTTTGGACAAGGTCCCGTGAGGTGCTGAGAAGAAGGTATATCCTTTTGTTTTAGGATAAAATGTTCTGTAGATATCTGTCAGGTCCATTTGTTTCATAACTTCTGTTAGTTTCACTGTGTCCCTGTTTAGTTTCTGTTTCCACGATCTGTCCTTTGAAGAAAGTGGTGTGTTGAAGTCTCCCACTATTATTGTGTGAGGTGCAATGTATGCTTTGAGCTTTACTAAAGTGTCTCTAATGAATGTGGCTGCCCTTGCATTTGGTGCGTAGATATTCAGAATTGAGAGTTCCTCTTGGAGGATTTTACCTTTGATGAGTATGAAGTGTCCCTCCTTGTCTTTTTTGATAACTTTGGTTTGGAAGTCGATTTTATCCGATATTAAAATGGCTACTCCAGCTTGTTTCTTCAGTCCATTTGCTTGGAAAATTGTTTTCCAGCCTTTCACTCTGAGGTAGTGTCTGTCTTTTTCCCTGAGATGGGTTTCCTGTAAGCAGCAGAATGTTGGGTCCTGTTTGTGTAGCCAGTCTGTTAGTCTATGTCTTTTTATTGGGGAATTGAGTCCATTGATATTAAGAGATATTAAGGAAAAGTAATTGTTGCTCCCTTTTATTTTTGTTGTTAGAGTTGGCATTCTGTTCTTGTGGCTGTCTTCTTTTTGGTTTGTTGAATGATTACTTTCTTGGTTGTTCTAGGGCGTGATTTCCGTCCTTGTATTGCTTCTTTTCTGTTATTATCCTTTGAAGGGCTGGATTCGTGGAAAGATATTGTGTGAACTTGGTTTTGTCGTGGAATACTTTGGTTTCTCCATCTATGGTAATTGAGAGTTTGGCCGGGTATAGTAGCCTGGGCTGGCATTTGTGTTCTCTTAGTGTCTGTATAACATCTGTCCAGGCTCTTCTGGCTTTCATAGTCTCTGGTGAAAAGTCTGGTGTAATTCTGATAGGCCTTCCTTTATATGTTACTTGACCTTTCTCCCTTACTGCTTTTAATATTCTATCTTTATTTAGTGCATTTGTTGTTCTGATTATTATGTGTCGGGAGGAATTTCTTTTCTGGTCCAGTCTATTTGGAGTTCTGTATGCTTCTTGTATGATCATGGGCATCTCTTTTTTTATGTTTGGGAAGTTTTCTTCTATTATTTTGTTGAAGATATTAGCTGGCCCTTTAAGTTGAAAATCTTCATTCTCATCAATTCCTATTATCCGTAGGTTTGGTCTTCTCATTGTGTCCTGGATTACCTGGATGTTTTGAGTTAGGATCCTTTTGCATTTTGTATTTTCTTTGACTGTTGTGTCGATGTTCTCTATGGAATCTTCTGCACCTGAGATTCTCTCTTCCATTTCTTGTATTCTGTTGCTGTTGCTCGCATCTATGGTTCCAGATCTCTTTCCTAGGGTTTCTATCTCCAGCGTTGCCTCGCTTTGGGTTTTCTTTATTGTGTCTACTTCCCCTTTTAGTTCTAGTATGGTTTTGTTCATTTCCATCACCTGTTTGGCTGTGTTTTCCTGCTTTTCTTTAAGAGCCTGTAACTCTTTAGCAGTGCTCTCCTGTAAATCTTTAAGTGACTTATGAAAGTCCTTCTTGATGTCCTCTATCATCATTATGAGAAATGTTTTTAAATCTGGGTCTAGATTTTCGGTTGTGTTGGGGTGCCCAGGACTAGGTGGGGTGGGAGTGCTGCGTTCTGATGATGGTGAGTGGTCTTGATTTCTGTTAGTAGGATTCTTACGTTTGCCTTTCGCCATCTGGTAATCTCTGAAGCTAGCTGTTTTAGTTGTCACTGTTAAGAGCTTGTTCTTCAGGTGACTCTGTTAGCCTCTATGAGCAGACCTGGAGGGTAGCACTCTCCTTAGTTTCAGTGGGCAGAGTATTCTCTGCAGGCAAGCTCTCTTCTTGCAAGGCAGGTACCCAGATATCTGGTGTTCGAACCAGACTCCTGGCAGAAGTTGTGTTCCACTCACTAGAGGTCTTAGGATCACGTGTGGAATCCTGTGTGGGCCCTTGCGGGTGTCAGGCGACTCAGCTGGCAAGGTAGCCGGGGCTCGAGTGGAGTGGAAGGGGTTTGTGCCCCAGATCAAGCCCGGGTAGCCTGCTTCCCTATGTACCACAGTCTCAAGTTCCACGCGATTGGATTGGGGTAGGCGCTGTGTTCCACTCACCAGAGGTCTTAGGGTCCCGTGGGGAGTCCCGTGTGGGCCCTTGCGGGTGTTGGGCAAGACTCTGCTGGCAAGGTAGCCCGGGGCTCGAGTCTCGAGTCGAGCGGAAGGGACTTGTGCCCCAGATCAGGCCCGGGTAGCCTGCTTCCCTATGTACCGCAGTCTCAAGTTCCGCGCGATTGGATTGGGGCAGGCACTGTGATCCACTCACCAGAGGTCTTAGGGTCCCGTGGGGGGTCCCGTGTGGACCCTTGCGGATGTTGGGCAAGACTCTGCTGGCAAGGTAGCCCGGGGCTCGAGTCGCGAGTCGAGCGGAAGGGACTTGTGCCCCAGATCAGGCCCGGGTAGCCTGCTTCCCTATGTACCGCAGTCTCAAGTTCCGCGCGATTGGATTGGGGCAGGCACTGTGGTCCACTCACCAGAGGTCTTAGGGTCCCGTGGGGAGTCCCGTGTGGGCCCTTGCGGATGTTGGGCAAGACTCTGCTGGCAAGGTAGCCCGGGGCTCGAGTCGCGAGTCGAGCGGAAGGGACTTGTGCCCCAGTTCAGGCCTGGGTAGCCTACTTCCCTATGTACCGCAGTCTCAAGTTCCGCGCGATTGGATTGGGGCAGGCACTGTGGTCCACTCACCAGAGGTCTTAGGGTCCCGTGGGGAGTCCCGTGTGGGCCCTTGCGGGTGTTGGGCAAGACTCTGCTGGCAAGGTAGCCCGGGGCTCGAGTCTCGAGTCGAGCGGAAGGGACTTGTGCCCCAGATCAGGCCCGGGTAGCCTGCTTCCCTATGTACCGCAGTCTCGAGTTCTGCGCGATTGGATTGGGGCAGGCACTGTGATCCACTCACCAGAGGTCTTAGGGTCCCGTGGGGAGTCCCGTGTGGACCCTTGCGGATGTTGGGCAAGACTCTGCTGGCAAGGTAGCCCGGGGCTCGAGTCGCGAGTCGAGCGGAAGGGACTTGTGCCCCAGTTCAGGCCAGGGTAGCCTGCTTCCCTATGTACCGCAGTCTCAAGTTCCGCGCGATTGGATTGGGGCAGGCACTGTGGTCCACTCACCAGAGGTCTTAGGGTCCCGTGGGGAGTCCCGTGTGGGCCCTTGCGGGTGTTGGGCAAGACTCTGCTGGCAAGGTAGCCCGGGGCTCGAGTCTCGAGTCGAGCGGAAGGGACTTGTGCCCCAGATCAGGCCCGGGTAGCCTGCTTCCCTATGTACCGCAGTCTCGAGTTCTGCGCGATTGGATTGGGGCAGGCACTGTGATCCACTCACCAGAGGTCTTAGGGTCCCGTGGGGAGTCCCGTGTGGACCCTTGCGGGTGTTGGGCAAGACTCTGCTGGCAAGGTAGCCCGGGGCTCGAGTCTAGAGTCGAGCGGAAGGGACTTGTGCCCCAGATCAGGCCCGGGTAGCCTGCTTCCCTATGTACCGCAGTCTCAAGTTCCGCGCGATTGGATTGGGGCAGGCACTGTGGTCCACTCACCAGAGGTCTTAGGGTCCCGTGGGGAGTCCCGTGTGGGCCCTTGCGGGTGTTGGGCAAGACTCTGCTGGCAAGGTAGCCCGGGGCTCGAGTCTCGAGTCCTCAAATTAGATTTCTATTGATTATTGCAAGGTATGCAAACCACTACTGTACCCTTACGATTATCATGCTGTGTTGGCCACTGTTGTAGTCCTTGGGTGTCAGAGCTGTGTAGGAATTTTTGCTTGCTTCTCTACTTTGGAAGTTTGCATGGTGATTCTTCGTGTCATGAAAACAAGTCCTCAGGGAGGAGGCATTCAGGTTGCTTCCAACATAGGAGCCTCTGAGCCTTGTGTCTGAAGTATACTACCTCTGAGGCCAACCAATGTCAATAGTCATAACCTATATTTTAGGGAATCTCTTGGGCACCCTGACTGAAACCTCAAAAGTGGAATCCCATGCCAGGTATTGGAGCCAAGATAAGAAAAGTTCATTTAAATTGTATATGCATATTTATATGTAGACTTACACATATTAACGTTTTAGTAGACAATAGTTAATAGGAAATGTCTTGTGACTTTTACAGACATCCCTACTGTTATTTTACCTTCCTGGCTCCTTCTGTATTAATCTCTCTACTGTAGCATCCACACTTTGGTGTGGTCTTACTTCTTCTTTGGTTTCATATGGTCTGTGAGTTGTATTATGGATATTCTGAGCTTCTTTTTGGCTAATATCCACTTATCAGTAACTACATACCATGTGTGGTTTTTTTTTATGATTCGGTTACCTCAAACAGGATATTTTCAAGTTCCATCCATTCATTTGCCTGCGAATTTCATGAAGTCATTGTTTTTAATAGCTGAGTAATACTCCATGGTATACATGTACCACATTTTCTGCATCCATTCCTCTGTTGAGGGACATCTGGCTTGTTTCCAGCTTCTCGCTATTATAAATAGGGATGCTATGAACATAGTGGAGCATGTGTCCTTGTTGTATGTTGGAGCATCCTTTGGATATATTCCCAGAAGTGTTGTGAGAAATATTAAAAAACAGACTGGCTGGCTTCCCGCCATACTGCTGCAACCGGGAACCACATGGCTCTAGATGGGTGATCTCAACTCAGCTGTCTCTCTCTTGGCCAGAGCTCCTGACTCCCTTGGTGGATCTCTTCCGTCAGGTCCGCACAATGTCCATCCACCCTGGATCAGCCACTACAACATCAATTTACCTGGTAGAATCAAAACTCTTAAAGCTTATAATTAACCAATCAATTTATGTATCAATAAATTCCAAATTTACAAGATGCCAGTACAACAATTTTAGAGCCAATTGACAATGATAAAAGCTTTATTCCAATTATTCCAACCTTATGATATCATAACTACCTGAGGCTGGTTAAAGCCATGCTTGCTCATGTCTGCCACCATCTTCCTTTTTCTCCCAACCCTCTCTCTGATGTTCTCTGTCCTGCAACTCTTAGCTCCACCTCCTTTTTCCCTGTCCAATCACAGGCCTCCTGCTGCCCTAATGTAATTGGACAGGGAAAAATCCTGCAACAGAGGGGTGGTGTAGCTGGTCCTCAGAACAATTTCCAATTTTCTGATGAGCCTCCAGACTGATTTCCAGAATGGTTGTACCAGCTTGCAATCCCACCAGCTTTGGAAGAGTGTTTCTCTTTCTCCACAGTCTTGCTGTCACCTGTGTTTTTGATCTTAGCCATTCTGGTTGGTATATGATAGAATCTCAGGATTGTTTTAACTTGTATTTCCCTGATGACTAAGGTTGTTAAACCTTTCATTAAGTGTTGAGTAGTCTGATATAACTTTGATGGTTCTCCCTTTATGTTACTCAAACTTTTTCCTTTACTGCTTTTAATATTCTTTCTTTGGTCTGTGGATTTGTTGTTTTAATTATTATGTGATGGAAATAATCTGTTCTGGTCCCATCTGTTTGCTGTTTGGCAGGCTTCTTGTATGTTTATGGGCATTTCTTTCTTTAGGTTAGGGAAGTTTTCTTCTAAAATCTTGTTGAAGATATTTGCTGGCCCTTTGATTTGGGAATCTTTACTCTCTTCTATACCTATTACTTTTAGATTCAGTCTTCTCATGTGTCCTGGATTTCTTGATTATTTTGAGTTAGGAGCTTTTTGCTTTTTGTATTTTCTTTGACTATTGTGTCCATGTCTTCTATGGTATATTCTGTATCTGAGAGTCTCTCTTCTATCTCTTGTAATCTGTTGGTGATTCTTGTATCTATGACTCCTGATCTCTTTCCTAGGTTTTCTATCTCCAGGGTTGTCTTCCTTTTTGATTTCTTTATTGTTTCTATTTCCATTTTTAGATCTTGGATGATTTTGTTCAATTCCTTCACCTGTTTGGTTGTGTTTTCCTACATTTCTTTAAGGGGTTTATATGCTTCCTCTTTAGGGGCTTCTATCTGTTTACCTGTGTTCTGTATTTCTTTAAGGGAGTTATTTATATCCTTCTTAAAGTCCTCTCTCATCATCTTGGGATGTGATGTTAAATCAGAATCTTGCTTTTCTCATGTGTTAGTGTATCTAGGGCTTGCTGTGGTGGGAGAACTGGGTTCTGATGAGCCAAATCGCCTTGGATTTTCTTGCTTATATTCTTGTGCTTGCCTCTCACCATCTGGTTATCTTTGGTGTTAGCTGGTCTTGCTGTCTGTGACTGTAACTTGCCCCTCCTGTGAGCCTGTGATTTTAGATTTGTCAGCACTCCCAGGAGAACAGGTCTCTCCTGGTGGCATTTGGGTATGGAGTGCTGTGGTATAGGATTAGCTCGCTGGTGCAGACAGAAACCAGAATCATGAACTGCATTTTCATTATCAATTCTTTAGTGCACAAATTTTGGTTGATTCTGTTTCTTAGCTACTGTGAACAGAGAAACAATGACTATGGCAGAGCAAATATTTGTGGAGTAGGATGTTAAGTCTTTTGGGCATATGCCAAGGTGTGGTCCACCTTGGTTATATGGTAGATATATTTGTAGCCTTTTGAATACTCTCTAAGCTGATTTTAATAGTGATGTCACCTCTTTGTACCCTTACCAACAATATGTGAGAGTTCTTTTTAAACTAATACTCACTCTGTCAATTGTTTTCAGTTGTCCTGTTATTCTTTGCCATTTTCGCTGTTATAAGATGAAATTTCAAGCTTGTATTTCCCCAATTAGCTAGGAGTGATAAACATTTTGGGGAGTATTTCTCAAACCATCCTGTTATGAGTTCAGTCCACTAGGCTGAGTGTCTTTGCCAATCTTCAGTCTACATTGGGATCCTGATGAAGCAGGTTCTAATAGCATCAAAGTAATACTTCAGCAGTAAGTTTTGAAAGCAAGCAGACAAAAGAAAACTTTTTCTTCTCTCATGCCTGTTTATGTAGGCTGTCACCAGAAGATATAGCTCAAGGTAAAGGTGGAATTTTTTTTTTAACCTTATCTGATGCACATTCATTTATAAGGGCCTTCTTAATACACATTACCCCTTAATACACATTAATTTAAATTATTATTTGGTGGTCATTTTTATATTTCCATATAATTTAAACTGAAAATAATGTCTAATCTTTTATATAAGTTTCTATTCATATAGAAGATGACAACGGCAGATTTTATAGGATATAAATTTTATTGTTTGTAATTTCATCATAATCTAATGGTAATATGTTAAAGATCACATCAAATCAATTATAGAGGCACATCAAATTTTCCATTAGTAATTTGCATTCATCACATCATTTTCATATAAAAAAGAATGAAGCAATGGAACAAAAGCATAGTGAATTCTGATGCTTCCTTGTTTCCTCTAAATTTAATGATCTGCTAGAAGATAAGATGGCTCTTCTTGTATTCTATTCCTAGAGATAAGCACAATATCCAAGAGAAAATAATCACTACATTAATAAACTTAGGTACATGGTGAAATTAAAAGTTCTGTCTGAGAAATTATGAAATTCTTAGTTTAATAAATCAGCCAGTTAAACTGAAAGTTTTCATTTTGGATCACAATTTTTGATTTTTTTGTTTTGTTCCTTTGGTGATTTGTTTGTTTTGTTTTGTTTTGTGTTTGCATCTATTTACTGATCTTCCAAAATAATTGCTAAGCTTATCATGTTTCAACTTAATAGAGAGAAATGTAATACACATTTAATTAATCAAACATCATAGTCACAGAGTGCTGACTACTATTTCACATGTTTCAAAAGTGACTAGCTCTTCACCCACAATTCCTTTTGACACTGTTCATTATTCTGTCTTCTTGTTTTCTCCTAATTCTCAGGCCAAGTATGTCCAAATTACTAGAATTCTAGGGAACTACTGTCTTAGTTAGGGTTTTACCTCTGTGAACAGACACCATGAAATAGGCAACTCTTATAAGGACATTTAATTGGGGCTGGCTTACAGGTTCAGAGGTTCAGTCCATTATCATCAATGAGGAAACATGGCAGCATCTAGACAGTCATGGTGTAGGAGAAGCTGGGATTTCTACATCTTCATCTGGGGGTTGCAAGCAGAATCCTAGCATCCAGGCAGATAGGATGAGGATCTTAAAGCTCACACCCACAGTGACACACTTCCTCCAAGAGGACCACACCTCCAAATAGTGCTACTCCCTGGGATGAACATATACAAACCATCAAAACTTTTCAGAATTTTAAGAAAAAGGAGCCAAAGAATGAGAGCAAACTCCTTAAGCCACAGAACCTGCAGCTGCCCATTTATGTACTTCTTGCTATGAGAGAAGCGCAAGTCTTTATGTATTAAAGTCAGTGTGTAGTCATGTGATAGTATTTATGTCAGTCATGCTCTTAGTGGATATAATAGTCTACTACAATATATATTCCTAGGTGTTTTGGGATAGCTTTGTTGGTTATGTTGTTGCATTCGTTCAGCATGTTAGCCATCATAACACCATTAACTGACCAAAGCTGGGATTCTGCAGTTTAGTAATTCCAGTTTTCCTTAATATAAATCTTGGTTCACCTTCAAAATACGAATGGCCATAGAATTAAACATATTTAAGCTGTAGATACTTACCTCCCTTTCTGCAGATTTTTATAAAGTATTTCTCGTGTTGTTTTACCTTCTGTAGGGATCTAATAAGACAGTCTCTGCCTCAAGAAATTTGCAATCCAATTCCAAATTTTAAACACTAAAATAGAGTCCAGGGGCTTATAAAGAAATAAGGGCTTCTGTCTGGAGCCAGGGCAAAATAAATTCTATATGATTAGTAGAGAGATAGGGGTTATGGTAAGTAGTTTGATAACTTTAAATTTTATGCTAGAAGGGAAAAGAAAAGCACTTACATATTCTATGAAAATTTATGTTGGTAGCAGGGGCTTCAGTGATATGGTTAGAAAAGCAGTAATTGTTGGTTATGTTTATAAACTCAAGTACAGAGTGTTTGGTAACCAAAGTCAAAACATGCACATTCAAAACACCCAGAAATGTTGAGTGCTAAACTATTCTGACTAAAATTTTTATGAATGACAAACAAATGAAGTAGTGAGACTTCAATCTAAACTCCCATGCCTCCAAATCCTGACATACAAACAACCTTACATCCTGATTCCAGGACCCCGAAGTTAACCAATATCAAAACTGGGAAATAGCAAGTGGTAGGAACACTGTATCAATTCACTTTGTTTATTTTTAAAACTTCTATAGATGATAGAAGTAGATAAAACCTTAAAATAGTACTTGGCACTATATTTTCAAAATATGTTCAACTTACTATGGATGAACTTATTAGATGTTTATACATAACTTAGGACATGTAGACTAGGAGCATGAAATCCCATAGAAGAATCAGAGTCTCCTGAGTAGGCATTAATATCAGTCTTAAATGACTCTGCTGAACACTAACACACACACATACCGAGGTCAATGTTATCTCTCTGTGTTCTTTCTCATTTTTCCATTCCCTTATCAAGTCTAAAGTTCCCCAGGCATTGTGTAATGTAGGTTTCAACTCAACACTTTCACAAGCACAAATCTCTATAACTGACAGAGGTAGAGGTGTCCACAGAAGAGTTACCAGCAGCGATGAGTAAACAGTCGTCTTCCCATCAGCCATAACTGGGATTGATTGCTTAAAAGGGGTTTGGGTTGGTGAACAGGATGTTATGCTTCTGACCTTGTAGCAAGCTTGATTTGGGGGGTGGTGGTAATTTGTAGATTTCTCACAGGATGCAAATCTCACAGCAGTGTCAAAGAATCATGAAGACTGCACGGCAGTCATCATTCATATCTCATTTATCTTTAATTCTCATCTATTGATAATATTCCTAAAACATGGCTGCATTTATTTTGTTCTTGCTGTTCTTCAATAGATAAGTACCAATGTACATAATTTTCTCTCTTCTTAAAATTTTTTTCTTCAGAATACACTAGTTAAAAGAAAATAACAGCTATTTCATGCCAAAAAGAATAGAAGGACTTTTGCCTGTCTTCTAAATCTGATAATCTCCTGAAATATCATATATTTGAAATCGCTTTAGCTGATCCTCAATCAATCAAACCCAGGCAGAATGATAGAAATCATTGGCCTTGAAAAGTATAATCTTGTTCTGTGTTGTAATGGATATTTTGTTCATGATTTGGATAATGAGTTCTTCTTAAAGGCATCACAGATTCAGCCACAAGTCACTGGCTGTCAAAAAGTGGCAGATTGCTCCTCTGATAAAATGTGACAATATGAATTTTATCTTTGAACACAGGATACTATTTAAATTATAGAGCCCACACCCAAGGGAGCAATATCATTAATTGGAAAATGTCTTAGGAGCCATCACAAATATGTTTTCACAAGAGAGTATCTACTCACATTTAGACAAGAATAATTTTTCTGTTAAGAAGAAAAAATAATGTGAATTTTCTATCAGGACTAAATAAATTGGAAAGAACTTACTTTGTATGTTGTAAGTTTTCTGCTGGTCTAGCTGTAGAAGAGATGCTGCTGCTCTGAAAGTTTCCTCATTTTAGTAAAGTCTTTAAAATAAAGTCCTTTTACTTAATCCTGCAGCATGCTTATATCCTTATATCGATTTACTTAAAGATAAAAATGTCCTCTTCCAAAAATGTCTTCAAGCCTTTCCACCACAGAGGGAGATAAGAGGTTTGTTCTCTGTAGGCTTCGTTCCAGTTGGACCCACCAGCCTGTCTGTTCTGAATGACAGACAGTTGCTGTCCTATAGTAATAATTCTCATTAAGATGCTCACTCTCATATTGCTTAGCTCATCACCATTTCCAAAAGGGGAGTACTGAAGAAATACTTTAAAAGCAAATTTAAGATAAGACACAGAGAAATAGAAAGGCTAGCAGCCTCTTCACTCTCTGACAGACCAGCTGAGCATATCCATGGGGTCAGTGCCAGTTGTTGCTTTGGTAAGAGTCTCCCGAATATCCCTGGCCAATCATTCCCAAATGCCATGCTTTGGATTTACCAATTAGAATTCAGAAAACAATCTTTTTCTTCTGCCTAAGAAATCTGGTCATGTGGTGCTGTCTAGCTGGAAAATCAATCTTGTGTGGATTGCTAAATAACACATGATTTGTGTTGTTAACATTGTGGAAATACTACTAAAAATTCACACACATTCTCTATTAAGAACATGCAAAAATAAAATAGAGTTCAGGGTCAGCAGTTTCTGTGTGATCTTTTATCAACCCTGATGTAATAGTAGACTCATTTTGTCTTCCAGAAAGGTGATTGCCAGTGGAGTACTGCCCAGTGCTTCCCAAGCACATTGAAAACAAAAATGAGAGAAGATGGAGTTGATATCTTCTGAGCTTTATCACACTCGAAGCCCTGGCTGGCAGCAAATGCTGTTTGTCCTTCCACTCCAGTTTCAATGCTCCCTGAAATTCAAGGTCTCAGACCACAATATCTTGTTTAAGACAAAAGAGAACTCAGAACATTTATTCAAAACCAAACTGAATATATCAATTTAGGGCTTTGCTAACTGAGAAAATCCCTTTCAGTGCTTACAACATTCCTAGAACAGTGCCTGAAGGCAAGATCTACAACAGATACTATGGAGTTGAAAATCAAAAACCCAAAAAAACAGAAAAGAGTTTTAGCAGGGGAGAATTTCAGTAGGCAAACAGCTTCAATAAGAATAAGCGCTGCACACTTAGTTACCCCTTCAGAACTGGACTTCTATTGCTAAACCTACACAAGTCTCCCTTGTAGACTTTCCTCAGCACACTCCCTTACCCTTCTTTGTACTTGATGGCCATGGATGCCATCTTTTATTTTAAAATTAGATATTTTCTTTCTTTACATTTCAAATGTTATCCCCTTTTCTGGTTTCCCCTTTGAAACCCCCTATCCCTTCCCTGCTCTCCCTGCTCACCAACCCACCCACTCCTGCTTCCTGGTCCTGGCATTCCCCTGTACTGGGGCATAGAACACAGACAGGACCAAGGGCCTCTCCTCCCATTGATGACTGACTAGGCCATCCTCTGCAACATATGCAGCTGGAACCATGAGTCCCCATCATGTGTTTTCTTTGGTTGGTGATTTAGTCCCTGGGAGCTCTGGGGGTACTGGTAAGTTCATATTGTTGTTCCTCCTATAGGGCTGCAAAACCCTTCAGCTCCTTGGGTCCTTTCTCTAGCTCCTTCATTCTGTACTCTGTCCAATGGATGGCTGTGAGCATCCACTTCTGTATTTGTCAGGCACTGGCAGAGCCTCTCAGGAGACATCTATATCAGGCTCCTGTCAGTAAGCACTTGTTGGCATCCACAATAGTGTCTGGGTTTGGTGGTTGTTTATGGGATGGATCCCCAGGTTGGGCAGTCTCTGGATGGTCTTTCCTTCAGTTTCTGCTCCACACTTTGTCTCTGTAACTCCTTCCATGGGTATTTTGTTCCCCTTCTAAAAAGGATTGAAGTATCCACACTTTGGTCTTCTTTAGAAGCTCGTAATACCCAAGATACAATTCGAAAAACACATGAATGCCATCCTATCTTTCACTCACTAGATTTCCTGTTTAGTTATAAAATCAAAGAAGACAGGCATTTTGTTGTTTTTGTTTTTCTTGAGACAGATCTATAGAGCCACATCTGGCATGATGTTCATGGGTAGTCCAGGCTGGCTTCAAACACATAACAATATCTCAGTTTCCTGTGATAAGACCATAACCTTGTGTCACTGTCTCTGTTTAACAGAAGAATTATTTTTCTTTCAGTTTCTCCATTATTATTCAAAACCTTACTATGCTTGAAACTGTGAGAAGAAAATAAATGTAAATCTACAACTAACACTGGATTGTAGAAAGAAAGTAAATATAAAGTAATTGACAGATCATAAGAACCCTGGGAAGGTTTATTAGACAGAAAGTAAAGTTTCTACAACTAGGATTTCATTCATTGATATGAAACTACATTTCCACTGACAAAGAAACAAAGTGAACAAAATTAGAAAGGGGAGAGTACAGGGCTTGTTTAAGTGCTGAGCTAGATGCTGAGGAAGGCAGGAAGAGTATGGAAGAGCAGTGATAGGCCACTTGAAGAGATCCCTGTTGATGTGTTAAGATGGTTGCAATGACTTTATAATGCTGATTGTTAGCATTTTTAGATCACATGTGAGGTTATTTCCTTGTTTCAAAGGCAGAGGCAGCACTTCTTAAACAATCAAACAAGTATGAAGACCCTTTCTACACAAAATACAGTCAGGATTCTTGATGTTGTTTATGTTGGCTAGCGCCAGATTAATCTAATTTACATTTCCTATTATGAAAGGGAATTCAGAGCTCACTTGTACTTTTTTAAAAAACTGTTATGTACATGAGTACACTGTAGCTGCACTGATGGTTGTAAGCCATCATGTGGCTGCTGGGAATTAGAATTCAGGACCTCTGCTTTCTCTGGTTAGCTCTGCTTGCTCCGATTGACCCATCACTTGTACTTCTTGACATGTTGGATCAGTCCTGGAGTAAATGAAACTTGTGTTAGCTAGCAGCCATAGAAATTATTCAATATTTCATAGATTTAATTTTTTAGGAACTATGGATCTTGTTTTCTGAGACAAAGTTTCCAATTGGCCTGAAACTTACTGAGTAGGTTGGACTGTGTAGCCATCAAGCCCCAGACATCCACTTGATTCTGTCTCTCCAGCACTGAAATACAAGTGTACACCACTGCATCCAGATTTTTATGTGGGTTGTAAGAACTAAACCCAGACTCACATGCTTGAGAACAGCAAGCACTTTAGTGACTGAACCATCTCCACACCCCTGATATATTTCTTTTTACATTTTACTGTTCATCCTCTTCCCCAACTATAAATGTTGCTTTTATTTTCTCAGATAAAGTGATGAGATAAGAGCTGTGCCCAAGCTTTATTCATTCACAGCTTGGGCTGAGCACAGTGTTTCTATCTAACTACCCCTAGGCCTAGGCCTGGAAACTTCTAAGTTCTATACAATCTCATCTGCAAATCTGGACCTTGAAGGCTTCAGCTTCAGCCTCCATCTGCTAACATAGGCCTGGAATGTTTCAGCCTTTGAGACTTCCTGCTGAATAATCTCAATCTTTCCAGTTCTTTCTGAACTCTGGCTAGCTGGTTCAACTCATCTCAAAGTCCTCCCCAAACTGACTGATTCAATTCTGCTTCTCTTGTCTTCTATTGAATTGCTCTGTTTGAAAATCTGGCTCTGAACTCCACAAACTTAACTCTCTCTCCATGTGCTGCTCTTAAGAAGCCCTCTTTTCTATCTGTTCTTGTGAGAGATGGGGGTATCCTACCTCTGACTCATTCTGTTAAATATTTCTTTGATTTGTCACTTGGCCACTTAATTAGATGTCATTGTTTGTGAATAAAGGTATGGTCTAAAAGCATGCATATCTTCCAGGCAGAGGGATCAAAGGTGTGTACTAAGGGCAGGGCAAGTGTGAATTCTAACCAGATCATACTGTAATTCAGGGTGTGTCTGAATTCCAAGACCTAGAAGGTCTATGGAAGCCATCCTTTGTCAGAGCAGCTATGCTGTTGGATTAATATGCCTCTATACCTCATGACTTTTCCTATCACTCCTGCCCTTCTCTTGCTGGTGCATTTCTGCCTGGTAAATCCACGTCTGCCTTCCTGTCACATGTATTCCATTATACTCTCCCTTTTCATCCTCATCCCTCACTTAAAATCTCTTCCTCCTTTCTCATAATCCACCTCTATTTGCCTCTCCCAACAATGACTTAAGTCCAGAATCTGCATTATGAGACAAGACATGTGTTTTGGTTACTTTACTATTGCTGTGAAGAGACAGCATGACCAAGGCAACTTATAGAAGAAAACATTCAATTGGAGCTTGCTTCCAGTTTCAGAAGGTTAGTCCATGACAATCATGGTAGAGAGCATGAACACAGGCATGGTGAATCTGGGGTCTTAGCTGAGAGCTTTACATCTAATCCACAAGATGGAGAGAGATAGAGAGGGAGAGGGAGAGGGAGAGGGAGAGGGAGAGGGAGAGGGAGAGGGAGAGGGAGAGGGAGAGGGAGAGGGTCAGTGTCAGTCTGTCCTTGAAACCTCAGAGCCTACACCTCCTCTAACAAGACTGCCCTTTTTAATACTTCTTAAAAGTTCACAAACTAAGAATGAGACATACAAATATAGGTAGGAGTCTACAGGAGACATTCTTATTTCAAGCCATCACATTTTAGTCCCCACTTATAGTCATATCATAAAGTAAAATCATTCAGTCCAATTTGAATGTTCACAGTGTCAACACTGTTTCAAAACCCAACATCTCTTCTCAGACTCCAGTCAATCTCTTAAATGTAACCTCCTATAAAAGCAAACAGCAAATTACATACTTCTAACATACATCGACACAGAATATACATCACCATCCATGAAGATATGGGATATTTTGAAGAAGTACTGGACCAAAACTAAGTGAAGTTTTGGAAGCACGATTCAAACCCAGCAGGGAAACTGAATCCTGATTTAGATGAATATTCAGATCTTCTACTCTTGTTGACTGAAGCTTCTCCCTCCACCCAAAAATCCCTCTCATTTGGAGCTCTCCTTGGCAGGTATCCCATTCCTGTGCCATCTCCAACATTTTGGAATCCCCAATGCAATCCAGGTTTCACTTTCGAAACTTCACATGATGATCTCTCCAAGCCTCCATACAGGGACTCCCCTTCTACAACTTGGCCTCAGTAGCTTTTCTTAATCATGGAGGAAGACTCCACAACCCCTTTACTCCTTCGTCATCCTTGATACATCTAGAACCACAAGATTAAAGCTGCCAACTACTTCTGCTTGTTTGGGATGGCCCCATCCTTAAATTATATTTGTATAAGCTTTGATTTGTAGATAGTTTCCTTTGTGGAATAACTTTTCTTTTTTTTTATAAACTGCAGGATTAGCTGGATGGGGGTCTTGCCCTAAGGATTCACCACTATGTGGTTTGCCATTTTTGCTTCTTCTGTTTGGATGTCCAAGATGTCTTCACCAAGTGGAGAAGGATGGAGTAGAGCTGAGTTCTAGTTCTGCAGTCATGTCTTCCCTTGGGTTGTCTGGGACCCAATGCACACTGGGTAGTGAAGAATGAAGTGAAGTCCAAAATGGATGGGTGATCAGGATTCTGTTCCAGCAGGTGAATGCTGGGATGAGGAAGTCTTCTTGGAAGATTTCAGTGTTACAGCTCTTTTGAAAACAGCTCTCTTAGATGATAGTCAATGAAATAGCTTATGTACTTTCCTGGGATGAACAAGGACTGTATAAACCTTGGAGAGTGAGGAGGGGTTTTTCTTAGGGTAAAGGTTCATTGACTGAGGTTTAAGGTTCTTGGGATATCTCATTTGCTTGGAGAGGTCTTCCAGAAGGTTGAACCTATAATTTGACCAAGTATTACATGACATTCCTTAGGTAAAGTGTGGGGTTTGGGGCTCCCCAGATAAGGTAGAGAAAAGGAAATCCTGTTAAGAAAGGGATCCTCTATTTTGTGTCATGCTTAGGGGAGCTATCAGGACATGGTAAACTTTGACCTTAAGTAGCAGGGTTTCCTATCACCAGTCTTTATTCCACTTCTCTGTAAGCCTTTCAATGAGATAAACTTATCTCTCTAAGCATTAATATCTTGGTGCTCCTTTTATTCACAAAACTGTATTTTTTATTTTTTGCTCTTCTTGCTCTTTGTCATTGTAGATATGCATAAGAATAATCACCAATAACTATGTGATATAGTCAATGCTAGAATGTCTTGAAATTTCATCAACATTGATCTAAAATTCTTAAATTTAGTCTACAGAAGATTTTTTTGGACCCAAACAGAATGTAGACAAATTTATAGTCAAAATATCACAAGAATGGTTTCTAGGACACTTCCTATTGTTCATTTATAACACCTCTTGAGCTGGATCTTCATAATCCAGATTACTCTGAGTCCTCCAAGCTCCTACTAGAACAGCTCATTAATCACTGTTTATAGCATTTAACTGTGTTTTGCCTAATCTAAAGTACCAAAGTCCAAAAAAGAAGCATTGTTAGACTTCCAACACCCCCTCCCCATACTCCATACTGAAAGCTGTTGAAAAAGAAAATTACCCATTCAATTACCCAGGTGCCTTATCTATTCAATTATAAATCATCACTAAGTAAGCCTATAACAATGTCTCATGCCGTGTGTTTAAGTCATGACATGGCTAACCTACACTGCATTACAGACAGCTGTGAGCTACCATGTTGGTACTGGAAACTTAACCCAGGTCCTCTGTTAAAGCACCCAGTTCTCAGAAGTACTGAATCATTTCTCCAGCCTTATTATCCTCTCCTTAAATGAATTTTAAAACCCATGTTCCCACTTAGATTAGAAAAACAAGAAAAATGGCCTTTTGATAGTTTTAGAATTAAAAATCTGATTACTTTAAGGACACTGTTTATAGATATTCATACCTACATACATATGTGCGTGTCTGTGAAGACTGACATGTTTGCTAAACAAGTGTTAAGTGCCAGACACTGTGCTCATTTCTAGGGAAGCAGTGATCAAAACACAATGTCTTTTCTCTTTCTTCTTTTATCTTTCATTTTATAAAGGTAAAGCAAGAATACCCCAGTAGCACTAACAGCTCTGGCAGTGGCTAAGGAGAGAAAGACAAAATCCAGGGCCTCCTGGAGGAACAGGCAACTCATAAGTTTTTCAAAGACAATGAAAGAATAGTATAACTATGATATGATTCCACGCATATCTAAAGGCAGCTGTTTAAATATAGGAAAGTGTCAGTTAATGGTATATGTGAAATACGAAATTAGTAAACATGAGTGTATTTCAAGAGTTACACTTGTATACTTTATACATCATAAAATTCTAAGATATGCTTACTGTTTACTTTCTGTTTAAATTGCTATACTTTGAGCAGAGAATATAGTTGTAACAACACTGGGATGTTCGACATTCACTTTGACATTTACCAGCTGGATGGCTGTTTATACAAGGTACCTGTATAAACAGGATATGGTTAGGGTGGAATATATGCTCAAGACGTGCATCTAAGTGGAAATGGAAAGAACAAACGGCATGGTAAGCCATTTTAGACCTTAAAAATAAGGTTGAGAGCAAAAAATGTAGGACTACTTCATTCATTATACAAATACATGTTTATTACACAGTGCATGCTAGATTCAATAGGAAAGTAAATGGATGTCTCCCTGAGACAAATTTGATCCTAATGGTGTAGACTGAGAACTAAAGGCTTAAGAATGCTTATGCTTTGGAGGCCATTACATCCAGAAGATTACAAAATAATAGTGGAGAATGCATGAAAACTGAGAAGAGATGACTCATGGTGAGATCTGAAGCATGCTAACCTTTCAGGGCAAATGCTGGTAGGAAGGATCTCACAACAGCTTTGGAAAGAAACAATTCAGAAAGCGAAGGAAAGTCAGAAAAGCATGGGGCCACAGACACAAAAGTGGTGGAGATTTGGTGAAGTGAGTTAGGCTATGGTGGATGTCAGAAAAGTCAGGACAAGACTGGAAGGCAACTAATGGCTGAGCGATTAGCAGGTTATTAATGACCTGACAGTAGATGTAGACTTGCAGAACTAAAGGGAGACAGAAAGGTGTCTATGCAAGAAGACAGGATAGCAAATGTGAAAATAAAAAATGTGGAGGTAAAAACGTCCTGTTAAGAAATATTAGATTAAGAATGAAATAATACCTTCACATGGGTCCTGAAGAACTGGAACAGGGGCTATCCCAAAAGTTGTTGCCTGTATGTGGGATATGTTCTACTAGCTTGCCTGCTTTGTCTGGCATCAGAGGGAGAGGAAGTGCTTAGCTTCAGAGACTTGGATGTATCAGGGTTCCCCACCTGTTCAGAGGAGAAAGGGGGGTAGAGGAAGAGTTGTGGGAGTGGGTGGCTGTGCGGGGGACAGTGAGAAGGATGTAAAGTGAAAAACTAAAAATACATAAAAAAGAATGAACTAATAAGATCATCTAAATACAGAATAGGAAGTAGATAATTTATGTGACAACGTTCCTAAGTAATTTGTAGAAAGTGGAACCAGGGTGAAGTGTGGTAGACTTGAGCTTATAGTTAATGATTTCTTCTCCAGAAACATGAGAGAAGAAGCTGCCTAAATTTGAATTCACTGGTGTCTAGAGAAAGAAGAGATTAGAGGTAAATTCTCCTTGTAGCTCTGTTTCTTTGTACAGGGACCAACATGTCTGAGAAATTATGTTTAAGGACTTCTTGAGAATGATAGGCTTATAAATTGAGCCCTGGAGAGGGAATTGCCTCAATTCCTACCACAGGACCAGCAGATGACGTTGAGTTCTTATCCAAAGTAAGAGACCAGCATCATGGTGACTCCATTCCTTTCACCCTTTAGATTTTCTGTAGAATGCTTAAGGAGTTGAGGAAATCTATAGTTGAGTATTATCTTAGTCAGGGTTGTCAGGGTTTCTATTCCTACATAAAACATCATGACCAAGAAGCAAGTTGGGGAAGACAGGGTTTATTCAGCGTATACTTCCACATTGCTGTTCATCACTAACGTTCGACAGGACTGGAACTCACACAGGGTAGGAACATGGAGACAGGAACTAATGCAAAAGCCACGGAGGGATGCTGCTTACTGGATTGTTTCCCCTGACTTGCTTAGCTTCCTTTCTTATAGAACCCAGGACCACCAGCCCAGGGATGGCACCACCTTCAATGGGTCCTCCCATCCTTGGTCACTAATTGAGAAAATGCCTTACAGCTAGATCTCATGGAGGCATTTCCTCAAGGGAGGCTCCTTTCTCATTAATAACTCCAGTTTGTGTTAAGTTGACATACAAAACCAGCCAGTACAAGTATAATGCTCTATGTTGAGGGCAGGTAGGTTGCAGGACTAAGGGGTAAGGAGTTTTAATATAAAATAAAATGAGTTGTTGGAGCTTCTGAGGTTTTCACTCCTAAGAAACAGAGTGTTTTCTGTGGCTGCTCTCCATTGAGTTGCAGAAATAAAATGACTTCAGCAATCACAATAACCTACTTACCTTGAAGGAAACAGAGATCAGAGCAAAGAACTGAGATTGTCCCCTGGATGTGTAAGATCACCAGGAAAATTGATAGTCAAGACTTCCAGCCCTTCTCTTTGCTTTCTCCTCACTCTCTCCTTATGTTCTACCATACTGTGACAATTTAATTGAGGATTCAAGGAGGAACTTATTCTGAAACAGCATGGTTATTTTGAACTAAAGCAGGGTTACTCCATTCCACTAGGTCCAGTAGTATCATAAAAATAACCACATGTAAGACCTTGCATCAGGAAGAAAGGATGAACTACATATGCCTCCACTCATTACTTGGGTACTACTGTCATGATTTAGGACAAACACTGAGCCATCTCCTCAGGCACAATCATTTTTTAATTAAAAAGTTTCCCCAAGTCACAAATTGCAAAGGCACAATATTGAAACCTGACTCTTTAGAGGCTCCTACATATATTCTAGTCCTTTCAGTTGAGTTTCAAGCTGAGTCTGAATGTTATTGTGCGCTTGTTTACATGCATGCATGCATGAGTGTGTCTGTGTGCATGTCTTTCTGTTTGTGAGAGTGTATTTGTATGTGTGTGTATGTGGGTGTGAGAGAGAGTGTATGTGTGTTTGTGTTTTATTTATGTAAAAGTAACTTTTATTCTCCTGTCATCTCTGAGGCTTACTGCCTCAGTCTACTAACCTAGCCCTAGTCATGGAAGCTTCTAGTCTTTGTCCAGTCTAGAGTTTTTTCAGCTTCTAAGACATGCTGCTGAATAAGCTTACCCTTTCTTGTTCTTTCTTGTTTCAGGACAGCTCAGCTGTTCTGGCTCAAACGCCTCTCCATGCTAACTTGAGTCAATCTGGTCTCTCGGTTTCTCCTGAACTGCTTTGCCTGACTTCAAATTAACTCTAGAAATCTCTTTAATCTTCTGGCTCCTCATTCTCTTGATTATTTTGTCTTTACCTGTGTCTAGCTTGTTCTCTCTTCTACCTGTCTCTGTAAAACTCCCCTGGTAACACTGCCTCCTTCTCCCTCTCCATGCTGTTCTACTCTCCCTCTCAACTTTACTGCTCTCCACAAACTCTCCTCTGTTGCTGTGCCGTACTCTGCCCTGTACTGTCTCTCTTTCCCGTGAATAGTTTCCCTTTCTTCTCTCTTCTTATAAGGGTTGGGCATATCTGGTCTGTCAAATCTTTTTCAGATTTGTCACTTTTTCTGCTACTCAATTAGATATAACTTTCAAACATGGTTGCTTCCTTCTACAAACTAACTTTAGTTTCATTGTTTGGGATTAAATGAGTACTAAGAGTGTGTTCCAGCCAGAGGGGGTCAAGGTGTGTCCTAACGAATAACCCACATCCTAGCTAGAAACAGGATCAAATATCCTGTAACATACATAAGTACACAGAGACAGTGGCCAGAGCAAGATTTTGGGTATCTTCCCCTTCTCTATCCTTTTCTACTTTGATTCCTACAAGAGGGCCTCCCACTCAATTGGAAGCTGGCCTGGCTAAATAGGCTGGAAAGTGAGTTTGGATTGGTCTGCCTCAGTCTCCCAGTGCTGGGTTACAGGTATGCACAGCAAGTCTACTTATGTGAATTGTAGATTATGAGAACAAGCATGTATACACTGAGCCATCTCCTCAGCCACTATCATTTTTTTCATTTAAAATTTTCCTCAATTCACAAATTGCAAAGATAAAATATTTAAACTGGACTTTTCAGAGCCTCCTTATGATAGATAATTTCTAATGCTACAGTTTCCCTTTTAAATTTTCTTACATGAAATTAAGAATATTAATTTTCTGAAGATCATTAAAGGTGCATTGTGAAGATGTACTGTACCTACGATCTCTGACAACAATTCTAAGCCAGCATGTGGTTGCTGAATGCTTTTGCATATAGCCTGTGATTCTGTGCTTGGTCAGAGTTTGAGGTCTACTCATGTGGCCTCTCCTTGTCACTATACCCTGTCTATAAAGCCCGTGTTTTTATAGGAAAATTTTGCTTATGTGTTTAATCCAGAGATGCTTCATGATTAACTTTTGCCCCACTTCACTAAGCCACACTTAATTAAAAGATTTATTTTTATCATTTTAAATTTTGTCTATTGTGTGGGGAAGTATGTGCATACCCACATTCTGTCAGAGGTATTGGGATCCCCCTAGAGCTTGAGTTAGACGCACTTGAGGGCTGCCTGATATGGGTCCTGATATTCAACCTCTTGTTTTCTGCAAGGGTCCTTTGTGCTTTATCCATGAGCCATTAATTCAGCCTCCACACATTCTGTTTTTACAGCTCCTCCTCTCTTGCATCCTCTTTTTTACTTCTTTTGTTGAAACTGCCTAGATTGACTAAAGCCATATTAGGGAAAACTGTGGCCTTACACTGTTAAGAGAGTGGTGTCACATGCTTGCAGGTGTTATTCAAAATTTAAGTTATTAACTAAAATACTATTTTAGAAGACTTTGGTACTATTTGGAAGATTACATTTTATATTTTCAGCAGTTGCAATGTAATATAATATGTTACTAAACTGCTAGGAAAGTAGAATTTTCAGATTATTTACTTTCAGTCTATATGCAAATACAGATAGTTTTACTTCTTGCTGTTCCAATAAACTGTAGCCATTCAAGATGAAGTGTAATCAGGACCTTTAAAGGATTTGTAGATGTAATTTTCAAATCTGTATTTGTGGCAGAGACTAAAGTCTTCAAATGTACATATGGATGAGATAACTTGGAAATGTGTTGGACTAAACTTTCACAACAGCAGAAAAATAATACTAACTTAGAGTGTCCTCATGCTTGGATAAGGGGAAAGGTGATTTCTGCTGTTAGATCCAGTGTTAATGTGCAGCCACAGAGGAGAACTACTTTCACAGTGCTCCTTGAAAGCAAAAATGAAAGAAAATCTGGATGTGTGAGAAAACAGGAATTGTCTCTAAAAGGCAGAAGTTCCAAAAACAAAAAAAAAATCTCTTTAGATATTCAATCTGAGAAGTACGAAGATTTAATTTGTTGCTGTTGTTAAGCATTGAGCTTGTATCCATTTTAATCTGATCTTTCATTTTGAAGGATATATACTGTATACATATTTGAGATCACAGTATCATCTCTTAATACCACAGGCAGAAAACTAATTCTTTGAATTTATCTTTCTTTTTTTTAAATGTTTTTATTACGTATTTTCCCCAATTACATTTCCAATGCTATCCCAAAAGTCCCCCACCCCCCACCCCCCACTCCCCTACCCACCCATTCCCATTTTTTGGCCCTGGCGTTCTCCTGTACTGGGGCATATAAAGTTTGCCTGACCAATGGGCCTCTCTTTCCAGTGATGGCCAACTAGGCCATCTTTTGATACATATGCAGCTAGAGTCAAGAGCTCTGGGGTACTGGTTAGTTCATAATGTTGTTCCACGGATAGGGTTGCAGATCTCTTTAGCTCCTTGGATACTTTCTCTAGCTCCTCCATTGGGAGCCCTGTGATCCATTCAATAGTTGACTGTGAGCATCCACTTCTGTGTTTGCTAGGCCCTGGCATAGTCTCACAAGGGACAGCTATATCACGGTCCTTGCAACAAAGGCTTGCTAGTATATGCAATGGTGTAATCGTTTGGAGGCTAATTGTGGGATGGATCCCTGGATATGGCAGTCTCTAGATGGTCCATCCTTTTGTCTCAGCTCCAAACTTTGTCTCTGTAACTCCTTCCATGGGTGATTGTTTCCAATTCTAAGAAGGAACAAAGTGTCCACACTTTGGTCTTCGTTCTTCTTCAGTTTCATGTGTTTTGCATCTTGTACCTTATATCTCACTATACTAAGTTTCTGGGCTAATATCCACTTATCAGTGAGTACATTTCATATGAGTTCTTTTGTGATTGGGTTACCTCACTCAGGATTATGCCCTCCAGGTCCAACCATTTGCCTAGGAATTTCATAAATTCATTGTTTTTAATAGCTGAGTAATAATCCATTGTGTAAATGTACCACATTTTTGTATCCATTCCTCTGTTGAGGGGCATCTGGGTTCTTTCCAGCTTCTGGCTATTATAAATAAGGCTGCTATGAACATAGTAGAGCATGTGTCCTTCTTACCCGTTGGGACATCTTCTGGATATATGCCCAGGAGAGGTATTGCGGGATCCTCCGGTAGTACTATGTCCAATTTTCTGAGGAACCGCCAGACTGATTTAAAGAGTGGTTGTACAAGCTTGCAATCCCACCAACAATGGAGGAGTGTTCCTCTTTCTCCACATCCTCGCCAGCATCTGCTGTCACCTGAATTTTTGATCTTAGCCATTCTGACTGGTGTGAGATGGAATCTCAGGGTTGTTTTGATTTGCATTTCTCTGATGATTAAGGATGTTGAACATTTTTTCAGGTGTTTCTCAGCCTTTCGGTATTCCTCGGGTGAGAATTCTTTGTTCAGCTCTGAGCCCCATTTTTTAAGGGGGCTATTTGATTTTCTGGAGTCCACCCTCTTGAGTTCTTTATATATATATTGGATTTTAGTCCCCTATCTGATTTAAGATAGGTAAAGATCCTTTCCCAATCTGTTGGTGGTGTTTTTGTTTTATTGACAGTGTCTTTTGCCTTGCAGAAGCTTTGAGTTTCATGAGGTCCCATTTGTCAATTCTCGATCTTACAGCACAAGCCATTGCTGATCTATTCAGGAATTTTTTTCCTGTGCCCATATCTTTGAGACTTTTCCCCACTTTCTCCTCTATAAGTTTCAGTGTCTCTGGTTTTATGTGAAGTTCCTTGGTCCACTTAGATTTGACCTTAGTACAAGGAGAGAGGAATGGGTTGATTCACATTCTTCTACATGATAACAACCAGTTGTGCCAGCACCATTTGTTGAAGATGCTGTCTTTCTTCTACTGGATGGTTTTAGCTCCCTTGTCGAAGATCAAGTGACCATAGGTGTGTGGGTTCATTTCTGGGTCTTCAATTCTATTCCATTGGTCTACTTGTCTGTCACTATACCAGTGCCATGCAGTTTTTATAACAATTACTCTGTAATAAAGCTTTAGGTCAGGCATGGTGATTCCACCAGAGGTACTTTTATCCTTTAGAAGAGCTTTTGCTATCCTAGGTTTTTTGTTATTCCAGATGAATTTGCAGATTGCTCTTTCTAATTCGTTGAAGAATTGAGTTGGAATTTTGATGGGGATTGCATTGAATCTGTAGATTGCTTTTGGCAAGATAGCCATTTTTACAATGTTGATCCTGCCAGTCCATGAGCATGGGAGATCTTTCCATCTTCTGAGATCTTCTTTAATTTCTTTCCTCAGGGACTTGAAGTTTTTATCATACAGATAACTTCCTTAGTTAGAGTCATGCCAAGATATTTTATATTATTTGTTACTATTGAGAAGGGTGTTGTTTCCCTAAATCCTTTCTCAGCCTGTTTATTCTTTGTGTAGAGAAAGGCCACCGACTTGTTTGAGTTAATTTTATATCCAGCTACTTCACCAAAGCTGTTTATCAGGTTTAGGAGTTCTCTGGTGGAATTTTTAGGGTCACTTATATATACTATCATATCATCTGCAAAAAGTGATATTTTGACTTCATCTTTTCCAATTTGTATCCCCTTGATCTCCTTTTGTTGTCGAATTGCTCTGGCTAGGACTTCAAGTACTATGTTGAAGACGTAGGGAGAAAGTGGGCAGCCTTGTCTAGTCCCTGATTTTAGTGGGATTGCTTCAAGCTTCTCACCATTTACTTTGATGTTGGCTACTGGTTTGCTGTAGATTGCTTTTATCATGTTTAGGTATGGGCCTTGAATTCCTGATCTTTCCAAGACTTTTATCATGAATGGGTGTTGGATTTTGTCAAATGCTCTCTCAGCATCTAACGAGATGATCATGTGGTTTTTGTCTTTGAGGTTTTTTTTATATAATGGATTACATTGATGGATTTTCATATATTAAACCATCCCTGCATCCCTGGAATAAAACCTACTTGGTCAGGATGGATGATTGCTTTAATGTGTTCTTGGATCGGTTCACGAGAATTATATTGAGGATTTTTGCATTGATATTCATAAGGGAAATTGGTCTGAAGTTCTCTATCTTTGTTGGATCTTTCTGTGGTTTAGGTATCAGAGTAATTGTGGCTTCATAGAATGAGTTGGGTAGAGTTCCCTCTACTTCTATTTTGTGGAATAGTTTGTGCAGAACTGGGATTAGATCTTCTTTGAAGGTCTGTTAGAACTCTGCACTAAACCCATCTGGTCCTGAGCTTTTTTTGGCTGGGAGACTATTAATAACTGCTTCTATTTCTTTAGGGGATATGGGACTGTTTAGATCGTTAACTTGATCCTGATTTAACTTTGGTACCTAGTATCTGTCTAGAAATTTGTCCATTTCATCCAGGTTTTCCAGTTTTGTTGAGTATAGCCTTTTGTAGAAGGATCTGATGGTGTTTTGGATTTCTTCAGGATCTGTTTTTATGTCTCCCTTTTCATTTCTGATTTTGTTAATTAGGATGTTGTCCCTGTGCCCTTTAGTGAGTCTAGCTAAGGGTTTATCTATCTTGTTGATTTTTCTCAAAGAACCAACTCCTCGTTTGGTTAATTCTTTGAATAGTTCTTCTTGTTTCCACTTGGTTGATTTCACCCCTGAGTTTGATTATTTCCTGCTGTCTACTCCTCTTGGGTGAATTTGCTTCCATTTTTTCTAGAGCTTTTAGATGTGTTGTCAAGCTGCTAGTATGTGCTCTCTCCTGTTTCTTGTTGGAGGCACTCAGAGCTATGAGTTTCCCTCTTAGAAATGCTTTCATTGTGTCCCATAGGTTTGGGTATGTTGTGGCTTCATTTTCATTAAACTCTAAAAGGTCTTTAATTTCTTTCTTTATTCCTTCCTTGACCAAGGTATCATTGAGAAGAGTGTTGTTCAGTTTCCACGTGAATGTTGGCTTTCCATTATTTATGTTGTTATTGAAGATCAGCCTTAGGCCATGGTGGTCTGATAGGATGCATGGGACAATTTCAATATTTTTGTATCTGTTGAGGCCTGTTTTGTGACCAATTATATGGTCAATTTTGGAGAAGGTCCCGTGAGGTGCTGAGAAGAAGGTATATCCTTTTGTTTTAAGTTAAAATGTTCTGTAGATATCTGTCAGATCCATTTGTTTCATAACTTCTGTTAGTTTCACTGTGTCCCTGTTTAGTTTCTGTTTCCACGATCTGTCCATTGATGAAATTGGTGTGTTGAAGTCTCCCACTATTATTGTGTGAAGTGCAATGTGTGCTTCGAGCTTTACTAAAGTGTCTTTAATGAATGTGGCTGCCCTTGCATTTGGAGCGTAGATATTCAGAATTGGGAGTTCCTCTTGGAGGATTTTACCTTTGATGAGTATGAAGTGTCCCTCCTTGTCTTTTTTGATAACTTTGGGTTGGAAGTCGATTTTATCTGATATCAGAATGGCTACTCCAGCTTGGTTCTTCAGACCATTTGCTTGGAAAATTGTTTTCCAGCCTTTCACTCTGAGGTAGTGTCTGTCTTTTTCCCTGAGATGGGTTTCCTGTAAGCAGCAGAATGTTGGGTCCTGTTTGTGTAGCCAGTCTGTTAGTCTATGTCTTTTTATTGGGGAATTGAGTCCATTGATATTAAGAGATATTAAGGAAAAGTAATTGTTGCTTCCTTTTATTTTTGTTGTTAGAGTTGACATTCTGTTCTTGTGGCTGTCTTCTTTTTGGTTTGTTGAGGGATTACTTTCTTGCTTGTTCTAGGGTGTGATTTCCGTCCTTGTATTGCTTCTTTTCTGTTATTATCCTTTGAAGGGCTGGATTCGTGGAAAGATAATGTGTGAATTTGGTTTTGTCGTGGAATACTTTGGTTTCTCCATCTATGGTAATTGAGAGTTTGGCCGGGTAAAGTAGCCTGGGCTGGCATTTGTGTTCTCTTAGTGTCTGTATAACATCTGTCCAGGCTCTTCTGGCTTTCATAGTCTCTGGTGAAAAGTCTGGTGTAATTCTGATAGGTCTGCCTATATATGTTACTTGACCTTTTTCCCTTACTGCTTTTAATATTCTCTCTTTATTTAGTGCATTTGTTGTTCTGATTATTATGTGTCGGGAGGAATTTCTTTTCTGGTCCAGTCTATTTGGAGTTCTGTAGGCTTCTTGTATGTTCATGGGCATCTCTTTCTTTAGGTTTGGGAAGTTTTCTTCTATAATTTTGTTGAAGATATTTGCTGGCCCTTTAAGTTGAAAAATCTTCATTTTCATCAACTCCTATTATCCATAGGTTTGGTCTTCTCATTGTGTCCTGGATTTCCTGGATGTTTTGAGTTAGGATCTTTTTGCGTTTTGTATTATCTTTGATTGTTGTGCCGATGTTCTCTATGGAATCTTCTGCACCTGAGATTCTCTCTTCCATTTCTTGTATTCTGTTGCTGATGCTCACATCTATGGTTCCAGATTTCTTTCCTAGGGTTTCTATCTCCAGCGTTGCCTCGCTTTGGGTTTTCTTCATTGTGTCTACTTCCCTTTTTAGGTCTAGTATGGTTTTGTTCATTTCCATCACCTGTTTGGATGTGTTTTCCTGTTTTTCTATAAGGACTTCTACCTGTTTGGTTGTGTTTTCCTGGTTTTCTTTAAGGATTGGATTGGAGCAGGTGCTGTGTTCCATTCAGCAGAGGTCTTAGGATCCTGTGGCGGATCCTGTGTGGGTCTTTGTGGGTGTCCGGAGACTCCCCTGGGCCAGGGACCATGGTGCTGCAGTGGGCCGGCCGGAAGGGACTTCAGAATTTATCTTTCTCTAGCAAATGAGAACATTAAGCAGTTGTCATTTTAGAGAGATAGGGAAATACACCAGACAATTTCTATATCATTTAAAAGAGATACTTTTTAAAATAGAACATTATTTATTTATTTAATTTATTTATTGCATATGTATATGTATTTATTAATAGGAAAGACAATATCAATCAACCAAAGAGTACACATGGAGTAACCCATGGCTCTGACCACATATGTAGCAGAGTATGGCCTTGTTGGGCATCACTTGGAGGAAAGGCCCTTGGTCCTATAAAGGCTCGATTTCCCAGTGTAGGTGAATGTCAGGGCAGGGAGATAGGAGTGTGTGGGTGGGTGGATGGGTGGATGGGTTGGGGAGCACCCTCATAGAAGCAGGGGGAAGGTGGTGGGATAGAGGTTTTCCAGAGGGGAAATCGTAAAAGGGGATAACATTTGAAATGTAAATAAATAAAATATCCAATAAAAATTATATTTCAATTCTTTCTTTACAGTCCAGTGGTTATCCCCCTCCTTGTCTGCTGACTGTTCCTCATCCCATTTCTCCTTCCACTTCTCCAAGAGGATTTCCACACCCTCCTTACCCCCACCCCACCAGGCCTTCCCACTCCCTGGGGCCTCAAGCCTCTTGAGGGTTAAGTGCCTCTTCTCTCACCGATGCCAGACGAAGTCCTCTGTTGTATTTGTGTCAAAGGCTTCAACTCAGCTGATGTATACCTGGTTGATGGCTCAGTGCCTGAGAGATCTTTGGGGTCCAGGTTAGTTGAGACTGCTGGTCTTCCTATGGGATCAGCCTCTTCCTGAGCTTCTACAAAGCTTTTTCCCTTGTTCAACCACAGGGATCCTTGGCTCTGTCCATTGGTTGGGTTTAAGTATCTGCATAGAGCTCTTTCAGGAGCTTGTTGGGCCTCTCAGAGGGCAAGCATGCTAGGCTCCTGTCTGTAAACACACCACAGCATCAGTAATAGTATCAGGCCTTGGTGCCTCCGTTTTAAGCTGGATGTCAATTTGAGCCAGTCACTAAAATTCCTTTCCTTCAGTCTCTTCTCCATTTTTGTCCCTGCAGTTCTATTAGAAAGGAACAATTCTGGACCAGTGTTTTTGATTGTGGGATGGCAACCCCATCCCTCCACTTGATGCCTGCCTTTCTTTTGAAGATGGACTTTACAGGTTCTCTTTCTACACTGTAGGGCATTTCATTTAAGATCTCTCTCTTTTTTTAAATCCTAAGTATCTCTCACCTCCCAGGTCTCTGGTATATTCTAGAGGGCCCCCGTTCTGAGGTTGTATGTTTCTATTCTTTCTGCTGGCCCTCAGGGCTTTACTCCTGTTTCCCCCAATACCTGATCATGTTACTCTTTTCTCCTCCCTGTCACCTCTTCCACCCAGATCCTTCCCTTCTTCAGCCCCTGTGATTGCTTTCTTCTCCCTCCCAAGTGGGATTGAGGTATCCTCACTTGTGTCTTCAGCTTGTTAAGTTCTGAGGATTGTATCCTGTGTATTCTGTACATTTTTGGCTAATATCTATTTATTAGTGAGCACATGCCATGCATGTCCTTTGGGGTCTGAGTTACCTCACTCAGGATGATATTTTATAGTTCCATATATTTGCCCTCCAAACTGATGATGTCCTCTTTCGTAAAAGTTGAGTAGTATTCCATTGTGTAAATGAACCAGATTTTCTGAATCAATTTTTCTGTTGTGGGACATCTGGTTGTTTCCAGCTTTTGGCTATCACAAATAAGACAGCTATGAACCTAGAGGAACACGTGTCCCTGTGGCATGGTGCGGCATCCTTTGGGTATATGCCCAAGAGTGGTATAACTTGATCTTTAAGTAATTCTCTTTCCAATTTTCTGAAGAACCTCCAGATTGATTTCAAGAGTGGTTGTATCTGTTTGCAATACCACCAGTAATGGAGGAGTGCTCCTCTTTTTCTACATCTTTGTCAACATCTGCCTTCACTTGAGTTAAAAGAGATAATTTCTAACTACTATGAGGAATGGATATGAAATTATGTGTTTCCAAATGGTTCAATTTACATTAAGGTTCTAATTAATATTTAGACGCTGAAAGATTGCCCCCTCTTCATTCTGAGGTATGACTTCTTTGGCCCTTTCCTACTAGTCATATGAGATATATACATTCTTGCCAAAGAAGAAGAAAATGACAAAACTGTTCAGAGAATAAATGAGAATTCATGGAGCACCAGGTAATACATGTTTGACCAGGTAACATAAATGAATGCTGGGAGGATCCTCTCTCTCCCTTCAGCAGTGCACAGTGGTCTCTGTCCTACTCTTTCAGCCATCCAGTCTATAATGGATACATATTTAATGCAGGTAAGTAAACATTTATGAATCCTTTGCATCAACACCAGAGAGAGGTCTAGAATGTATTATATGTAAGGGGAAGTTCCCTCTTTACTAAGTTGCAAGAAGCTCCTAAGCCTGGATGGCAGTCATTAAGATAGATATCTTTGTGATCCTTTATGGAACTAATGAGCCCTTACTTGAGGATTTCCGACTTTTGAACAACCTATTTCTTATCACATCTTTAAAGGATTTAAACAATATATGTAGGATCTCCTCACTCTTGAAGTAAAATCATTTTACTCATTAACTTAATTCATCCTTTTGAGCTATTTCTTGTTTTTATAAATATTTAGGAACTTGTTTGTTTATTTGTATGCTAAATTGAATAAAAAGAATATTAATGACTACTAAAAATAATGTATAATTCTGGCCTTAGTCATGAATGTCCTTTGGATAGCATATATTTATAAACAGGTATAGCGTGTGTTCTGAAATAAGTGCAACCCTACAAGGAAGCCAGTGCTCTAAGGTGTTTCAAAAGAAAATGAAATTATGTACCTACTAATTAGTACTTAATTTCCACTCTCCTATTCACCTTGCCTCTAGAAATCAATGCAAAGTATTACCTCAGAAGAAAAAGATGTATACCTAAGTTCTGAGTAAATGAGATTTTGTTTGTCAAGAAACCTCTGAATAATTTTTGACTCTGGGTACTTCATCTGATTCTAGGTATTGAAACACAGATAGCTTCCTGTGTCTTCTTTCAGAAGTCAGTTTCCTCTCCTGTGTGGTGGTGGAAGTGATAAGAACGTTCATTCTAGCAACTGCCCTCTGCATGAGTGCACACTTTCAGTACTGCCAATATTGGTTTTAAAACTACAAAACTTATTTTCTTATACATTTCTGAGGTAAAATAAATCCTTAAGAACTTGATAAACAGGACTTTTTTCCTTAGGTTGCCATAAAGAGATCTAAGTATTGGACTTCTCTAAGATCTAAGTGTTGATAACGATTATGTAGAATGCAGTTTGCCTTATGGTATAAACTAAAACTGAAAGCCTTATTCAGTTTTCTGCTGTGGGAATAAGTGCTGGATTTATCACATGAAAATTGTAATGCCTTGTAACCACAGCGGAGGGAAGTGTTTTTCTCCTGAGGAAGGGGTTGGTAAGACCATTTTTATTGGTAGTCTGGAGTTATGAAGTATACGGCCTTGGTGAGCTGAAATGCACTGAGTTTGCTGTGGACTTTCCAGAAGCACCATAGGGGGTGTCAGCAGCTCCTGCGGTGTCATTTCTTCTGACAACCAAATTGGAGAAAACCAATAAAAGATGCAATAAAGAACCAGGGTGCACTTCCTGCTGATTTTCCTGGGGGTGGGGGGGATCTAAGTATCAGACCTCACTAAGGTCTCAGTGTTGGACCTCTCTATGATCTAAGTCTTGGACTCTCTGAGGTCTCAGTGTTGGACTCTCTAAGTTCTCAGTGTTGAACTCTAATGTCTCAGTGTTGGACCTCTCTATGATCTAAGTGTTGGACCTCTCTAAGATCTCATTGTAAGACCTCTCTAAGGTCTCAGTGTTGGACTCTCTAAGGTCTCAGTGTAAGACCTATATAAAGTCTCAGTGTTGGACCTCTCTAAGGTCTCAGTGTTGGACTCTCTAAGGTCTCAGTGTAAGACCTATATAAAGTCTCAGTGTTGGACTCTCTAAGGTCTCAGTGTTGGGTGATTGAAGTTCTCACCAATTCTACTTTACTGTGATTCTTGCTTTCCTCTCACTGCAATATCATCTTCAGTTCTCTTAGTCATAATTTCCAACCATGAAAGTGTTGGAAATATTCTTGCTTTCTATGTATATTCTTTCTTTTTACATTTATCAGTGTGAGGTCTTCATTTCTGGACTGCTTCTAAGGTCCTTAGGTTGTGCAATGGCTTGGCTGCATATGAGTTGATACTGTTGCCTCTGGCTTTTCACTCTGTTCCAAGGTAGATTCATTTTCTTTTGTCTAATTGGACTAATGGAAACTATAAATGCACTTATTACTTGTCAACCACATGCTGATGGCAAACATTTGCAAAAGCAAATATTTATTTTCAGTACCATGAAACCCAAACCCATGTTGAGAAATTGGCTATCTCTAGTGAGCAAATTCTATTTCCCTTATCATGTAATCAGCTTTTTGGTGTTATAAATTATACCTACTTAGTGACTTGAAATAGTTTATGATGCTGTGTGATGATAATTTGGGCTAAAATTATCTGGTGATGTTTTCATGGTTCAAAGCCCCATGCTTGCTGTCAGTTGGTATTTTAAGTGAGGCACAGGTCATCATGGTTTTACTCACATGTCTTTGTTATTGTTAACTGGGTGATAGTTATATGTCTGTGGATGCAGAGTGCTATCCACATATAACTATAACTATCAGACTGGGATTTATGTCTCTCATCACCAAGAACACTATTGTTATCATCCAACATATGATTACATTATTGTCCACATTTCTCAGCAAGCCAGCTCCTATTCGACTCATTCTTTTTTTCAGTTCATCTACCTGGTATCTGGAAGTTCTCAGAACAACTAGAAAGCAAGCAAGGCTCAAAGCACAAAATATTTTCTATTCTCTCCCTGTGTCATATTAGCTCTCCCTGTGTCATAATACCATTTTATAGTGAGATGCACATCACCAACTCAGTTTTAATGGAGAAATATGTTCTTCTAATGGATACAATGATCTAAATCAGGGATTCTTAACCTGTGTGTCATGACCCCTTGGGGCAGGGGTTGAATGACACTTTCACAAGGGTTGCATATCAGATATCCTGCATATGAGATATTCACATTATAATTCACAATAGCAAAACTGAGAGTTATGAAATATCAATCAAAATAATCTTACGGTTGGGATCATCACAACTTGAGGAACTGTATTAAGGAGTCTGAGCTATAAGAAGGTTGAGAGTCACTGCTCTAAATGATCTACAAAGTTATGAGACAAAGCTTTGGATGTAGAGAGGGTGTGTGGAGGCTTATATTCTTCAAAACCTACTTTATTAAGTGTACTTAATTGCTTTAACTTCTCTTCTAGTCCACACCCATCAAGGTAGCGTAAAGGAAAGGTTAATGGGGCAAAGGAGGATGTGGACTTGTTTAGAAATAGTTATTTGGATTGAATCCAATCTGTGTTGTCAGAATATCAGCAGTTCAGTTCACATGAATCAGCAGAGGTAGAGGTAGCTTGATCCACTTGCAAACAGCATTCATAAATCAGCAACTACAGTTCAATCCAGAAGCAACTGTGAGTCTCTGACAACTGGACCAAGACCACAGAAGCTGCAAGAAGCTATCAGAACACCACCAGAAGTTTTTGGTGCATTTTCTCTCCATGAAAACATGACAGGTGATGACCAGCAAAGAGTGGCAAGGAGAACCAATACTACACAGCACTATCTCCCATCTGTCTGTCAGGTTATATTTCTACCCTTTCCAAACATCACTTGTCCTCTCAAGCATCAGCTCTAGTAGAACATTATATGCCCTTTTCTAGGCTGCTTCCAGAAAAACATCACGTGTCTGTTCTCACATGTTCCATGTGTCTGCTGCTGTAAAAACATCCTCCCATAAGACAGTTTTCAGAAAATCATCACATAATACAATTTTTAAAAAAACCCAGAAATTTCCACTCTAGGGATGAGTTTGTGATCATTAAAAAATTTAGGAAGATTTAGGGTTGTGCGGAATAGAAAATCCACCTCTACCTTTCCCCCACACACTCAGAGTTTACAAGAATAAGAAAATGAATACATTAGCCTTTAATGGTTAATCTTTTCTCTAGTTCTGGGGGAAACCCAAATGGAGAGTTTGTTACTTTCCAGAATTTTCCCTTTGACAAAGGAGAGGGAATGAACTAATGGACAGAAGAATGGCAGAATTTCTCCCAGCCACCTATACTGATAGACCAAAAGCAGAACAGATTTCCAGACCTGATGGTGGCAGGCTTTACACTGAGAAGGCCATGTTCCTTATTGCTTAGTTAACACAGAGTTGAAGTTGCTTAGTCAAAAAAAGTAACCCACTTTGTTAGTGGTTTCCTTCCTTTGTTTAAAAAGTATTTAGGTAGACCAGAGGCTTATATCTAGAACCAAAAACACCAGTTACAAAGAAAGTTCTACAGTTTGAGATTCCTAGAGTGGTTGGTTAAGAAGTTACCTCCTAATTTATTTTATTTTATTTTTTAAATTTTTTTGTAGAGCAATTGCACCTCCCGGCATTCATGGAAAAAATGTGATCTGCCAGCACTGGGCAAGGAATAGGCATTTAAAAAAATATATTTTTCTTATTTACATTTCAAATGTTATTCCCTTTCCTTCCCTTCTTAAAACCTCCTATCCCATCCACACTCACCATACTCACCAATACATCAACTCCTGCTTTACTGTCCTGGCATTCTACGCTGGGCACCCAGCCTTCACAGGACCAAGGGCCTCTTCTCCCATTGATGTCTGCTACATATACGGCTGGAGCCATGGTTCCTCCATGTGTACTCTTTGGTTGGTGGTTTAGTCCCTGGGAGCTCTGGGACTACTGGTTGGTTCATATTGTTGTTCCTCTTATGGAGCTGCAAACCCTTTCAGCTGCGTAGGTCCTTTCTAGCTCCTCTGTTAGGGACCCACTGCTCAGTCCAATGGTTGGCTGAGAGTATCCTCCTCCATATTTGTCAGTAACTGGCAGAGCCTCTCAGGAGACAGCTATACCAGGCTCCTGTCAGCAAGCATTTGTTGGCATCTACAATAGTGTCTGAGTTTGGTAACTGTATATATGGGATTTATCCTCAGGTGCGGCAGTCTCTGGATGGCCTTTCCTTCAGTCTCTGCTAAATGCATGTCTAGAGAGTGAGGATCAGAGAAGAAAAACACATAGATTAAAAAGAATACTTTTGCGACCCTGGAACCCAGTTCTTAGAAGTGCCCATAAAGGGTGAATAGAAGAATAGAGTGGATTGGCAACACCAGGGCTCATGACATCACAGGAGCTACAGAGGAGTTCTGAGAAAGGAGACAATTTACTTCTTACTTCTGCCTATGTGTTGCCATGTTATCAAATTGGGCACACACATTCCCCTCCCATTTGGTATTTAGATTTTATCTTTGAAAAAGAATTTGTAACAAATACAGGAGTAAAAAATATGTTGCCAAAATGTGACAAAATATGTAAGCTTCACTAATGGAATAACACTTTTTAAAATTAAGTTTTCATAAGGAAATTAGGATTTAATAAAATTTTGAATTTATTTTGAAAAAGAAAAGCATGTGTGGGAACTAAAAAGGGGCCCTAAGGAAGAGTGGGGAGGAAAGCCCCACATCCTGCCAGAGTTCCACCTATGCTCTGCACAGGCAGATGTGGGAGAGCTGCCAGACTCTTTCCACTCAGCCCTGGGTGGGCATCCAAGCCTCCGACCCACTCTTCGGGGGTGGACAAGGGGCAGCCCAACCTGGGAGCCCCGGGGTTACTTTCTAAAGCCCCGAGGTTATGGGAGAGAGGGAAGAGGGAAGAGAGGTTGCCACACCAGCTAGAGTGAGTGCAGCCTTGATTGGAGCACAGGAAGGCCTTCCATCGGGAGATTAGAAATGGCTCATTAGGAGAAAGCCTATCCCATCCTCCAAGCTTCACAGGCCTTGATGAACAGAGAATGTCTATGGTTTTAGAGCTTTATTATAGAGAGGCAGGGGGAAAGAGAGAAGATAGAAGAGAGAGAGAGAGAGAGAGAGAGAGAGAGAGAGAGAGAGAGAGAGAGAGAGAGAAAGAGAGAGAGAGAGAAGGCTAGAAAGAAAGAGGGTAAAAGTAAGAGGGAGAGAGGAGAGGAGAGAGGAGAAGACAAAGAGAGAGGAGAGATGAGTGAGAGGTAAGAGAGAGGTGTAAGAGACCAAGGAGGGGCTGAAAAGCCCTTTTTACGGTCTTTACTGTTGCTAGGTAACTGGGGAGGAGTTTAGCCTGAAGGTCAGAAGGTTGGGACATTGCCTATGTGACTTCTAGCCATGCTTCACTTGTGGGGGCTGGGGGAGGGCGTAACAGGCAGGAGCCAGAGTTCTTGGAGCATGAGGGGACTCCTACCATGTCATGTAGGTTAATTATCACCCTCGAGGGGTCAGACCTCAGCTCGACTGGAGACCAGCCTGTTGGTGCATAACCCAATGCCCCACAAGCATGTAGAAAAATCTATGAGATATACCATAATGATAGACTATGCAAATATGTCAAGGCCAAAGGAGAGATAGAATTTGTTCTTTATGTATTCATGTATCACTCATTATTTTATTAAAAGTATAGACTGTTTTTGTCTGAGGATCATGATTTATATATGATTATATATTATATAACATATTATTATATAATTATTTAATATAATATATTTCAACATGTAATTTATATCTCTCTCAAATGAGACTGTATCAGTACTTCTGCCAGTGTCCATACAAATAAACTAGATGTCCAATCAAATAGATGGCTAACAAATCAATCAGGTTTAAAGGTGACATCGGAACCAGTAAGGGGATAGAAACTAACATGTTTTATGGACGGTTCAGTCAGAAGGGTCAATCCTGTGGGTACATCTAGACCACCTGTGTGTGGATCAAATAACAAGCAGCTTTCTGAAGGAAGAGTTCACAGAAGGCATGGGATTTCCTGTTTCTTCCTGTGAAAGACACAGGAGGGTTTGATTCTACCAGACACTCTTGGGTCTTTATTCTCTGATATTGTTCAAAGCAGCCTTTTATCTCACCCTTAAACTTTTTAGTGTCTACTTAGCAGCAGTAGGTTGAAAATGGTTAAGTAATGGTCCAGTTGGTAAAGACATAGAGTTGTGTATAAAACTGATACTGTGGTGCTGTTTCTTCCTTCCGCAGTCAGCTACATACAACTGCAGGTCTCAGTGACCTTGGCTTTCTATCTGAGACACTGTAAGTAACCAAGGACTCTTTTTACAGTAAACTGCTCAGACCACCCTGCCACTGAGGAATTTTACGTTTCAGGATTTGGTTTCCTTATACATCTGTAGGCAGCTACTGCTTTTATCTTCTCAGCTAAATTAGTTCCTGCATTTAAAAAAAGGGGGGGGGTGGCAAACCACCCCCACGGAAGACTTTATTTGTTTTTTAAATATGGGTTTGCTACGATCCTGTTGTGGTTATTATCGGAGACAATCTTAACATGTTGAGCTGTGTGTTTTCTAGAGGAAGTGCTTAAAGACAAATTCTGCAAGATGTTGAAAGTTACATTTTTAGCCCTACTCATTGTTGTTAAAGGTCAGGGTTAGGTTTTGTGATTAACTTTGAGAGGATTCTTGGTGAATCTGAGGGATAGTAATTAATAAGAGAATATCATACAGCGTATGTATGTTCACACTTCCTTATTCCTACAACTTGCTATCCAATCACCACTGAAATTTTCTCTTTATTTCTCTCTCAACTGAATTCTTTCTTGAAACCACACCAAGGGCTTTCCCAGTTATTAGTGGATACCAACAACAACACAATGTCACCATGGTGAAAGAAGACTGGGGGGTAGCTTTCTGCTCTTCCTTAAATGATAGGTTGTATGGCTTACTTATACTTCCATATATGCGAAATTCCTCAGTAAAATAAGTACTAGTTTGTTTCGGTGATGCATGATTGAAGTAAACCTATTCCTTGATGCTAAGATACTATAATTTGAAATCTCACACTGTTATAAAAAGTCTAAAGAGGTGAACTGCTGTTTTGACCAAGATAGTGAAATTGAATTACAATTTCATAATTTGGTTGCATTCTTCAAACACTTTTAATTTTAGATTATTTTTGTTTGTTAGTTTCCCTTCAAAGGAATAGTTGTGTTTTGTTTTGTTTTTATTTTTGTTTTTGTTTTTTTCCATGTAAATGAATCAAATCCTGTTAAACAACATGGCTTCCTCAGATCCTAGAACTGGGCTAGTGTTCTGCTAAGTTGTGGACTATATTGCAGCCAAAGCACTCGTTTTAGGAAATGACTGGTATCAATAATGCATAAAAATGTTTATTCCAAGAGAATGAAAGATGAAACTGATAGCCTGACATTACCAGTAACTGATAAGCCTTTACAAAAGTCATCACAGGGCTTATCACAAATAACCACCTGAAATGCTGGTAATTGTAGGAAGAAGGCTGTTTGTTCTTGCTTAAGGAGATAGGAGGAATTTCTCCCAATCCTACACTTAATCAACCCTTTATGGCCCAGTCAATGTACTAAGTGACTTACAAGTAGTATCTTAATCAATAGGTAACTGTGGTGGATAATAACATGACCTCCATTTCACAATTATGGCAATTTGAACACAGGGCAATTGACTTTCTTGTCTTTGAAATAATGATTAAATACAAACAGCTCTTACCCTTTATATTTTGATTTGTTGCATAATATTAAATGTTAAAGTGTGTACTTTGGTAGAGAGCAAGTTCATGGTCACTAGTTACTGTTAGGTTTCAGGTACTTGTTCTGTAATTTCACTGGTGGTCTGCAGAACTTTGCTCCAGTACTTAATGCTTATTCGTTCGACAGTCTATGAAATTACTGTGCTGGTTTGTACAGTGGCTTCAATTTGTTTTACTATTAATGGCCTGTGATCTGGCCTTCCTGAGCTGCAAAGCCGAAAAAGCACACTTGTACCTGTTTTCAATTTTTTTTAAAAGAGTGTTCCAATTGTAAAATGGTCTTTAGCAACACAAACACATGGCATTTTCCAAGAAGAGTTAAGAGACATTATTTTTTTAAAAAGAGAACAGAAAGTGCTGATGAGGGCTCTGTGCCTTGGAGGACATGGCTGGCAAACACTTGGAAAAAATAAATGAGTGATGTTTATGTTAGGAAGCAGGGGAAAGGGCCTTAGGCTGCCTCTGCTTCACTTACTGTCTAGTGTCTCTGGGCTTGTGTGCTACCATCTACCTTATAGACAGGCTTCCTCTCCTCCTTGATATCCTGTGCAGCTGTTTGCTCCACCGCCTCTTCAGTAGCTCAGCATTCTGGCTACAGCTGACTTCACACCACCACCCCCAACCCACACATAATACTCACCCCATAATTAAAGATTCAGCATCCTGCTTTCTCTTTGTGACATTTTAACCCACTGCCCTCACTTCCTGTTATTTCTTTATTTTCAATTCTGTCAGTGAGTGATTAAAAAAAATACCATTTAGCTTATTAGTTTCTGTATTTAGTTAATATTTAATTTTATTTATCTTTGTATTTCATTTTTGGTTAAGTTACATAAAAACCTCCCTAGAAGAAAGATAATATTTCTTATTTAATGGGTGTAAAAGTTAGAATTGGGTGTCAATAATCACTGCTTTGAATTATAGCCAATATAAAAAGTATTTCAGCTTTTCCATTTTTCGTGTCTCTAAGGTTTCCCAGAAGTGTTGTCTAGACCTCCCTGTGGAAGGGATTCCTGGAGTCCTGTTTGATGTTTTCTTGTTGAGATGTTGCTTCTTATCTCTGGTCTCATGCTGCCTCCCTCCAAGAATGGAGTGGGCAGAAGGGTGAAGAATGAGAAGCAACTTTTATTTGTGAAGAGAACAGAACGATTCAAAGGAGGAAGTGGAAACTCTAAGACCCTTAGCGGCAGCAGAATGCCAACCAAGAGACAGAGAGTAAGTGAGTACTCTGGGCCCACTTGAAGGTGACTGTCATCAAGTATCACAGTTTTCAAAGTTCCTTAAGATGTCAAGATGCACAGAAAGTCACCGAAGGCAGCGGCAGCTGTGACACATTTCAAAGGCTGGAACAACCCCACCCCCCACCCCACCCCCACTTGCAGCTTAAACAGCTTATCTAAGGCCAAGACAGGAAATGTGGTTCTTGAAATAGGAAACTGGAGGCTGATGTGACTTCACCTACAAGGGGTGGCTTTGCTGTGGGTCTCCAGGGGGGTTTCAATAGCTTCTGCTTTCTGTTAAGTGTTTGGGAGCTAGTTCCTATTCTCAGGAGCTGGCTGAGATGACCGAGGACCAGGTCATCTCTAATTCAGTGGATCTGAGGACACACAATAGAGATGAAAATCAAGACAAACCAAGCAAGAGGTGTCAAACCTGGGAAGGGAAAGAGAAAGCCCTTCAAACCCCTAGAGTGTTCTCAGCCAGGGCCTCTGTTCTAATCCCCATTGTCCATACCTGGAGACGCAGTCTATGGTATGCGTTGGTTTAAGCTTGGGTTTTGATTGTGGGGCCTGCCTTGCTTCCTGGCTCTAGGGATGAACGTGTATATCTTTGCCTGGGATCATCCAATTCTGCTTTGGACTGTGAGATGCTGCCAGGGCACAACCTGAAGATTGGGCTTCTTTCACTATTGCTGCAAAGGTTGACGGTCCAGTTGACTTTGTCCCCACATTTCCAGAGCTTTCAGGGCTGAAAGTTTAGATCACTATTGAGAACCACATCTTTGCTGTTGCCACAAGTTAGGTTGTCATAGGGCCCCTCTTAATCCCATCATTATGGTCCCTTGTCTATCTAGTCTCTCAGGACTCTCCTTTATCCATGTTTTGTAAGTTCACTCTTTCTTTTCCTTTTCTAGTTTCCACTACTGGTCAGATCCTTATTTCAACAAACCTGAATTTTGCACTTACACTTCTGTTTAATATGTGTGAGTTATCTTTCCCCACACCTGTCCAGCATAGCTTCCTCAAACCTCCTATCCTGGTACCATAAAAACTATAGTGATCTCCCTGATTATCAGGACCACGCTGCTTAGCCATGCAACAGACCTGGGACTGCCTGACCTATATAAGAAATTTTCATGGCCATCTCACCATGCCATTTCCATTGTTCATATACATTTCCATTAATTTTTACTTACACCTGTCTCAAACACACGATTGTCTCTCTTTCTTGACTTAACGAAATTTGGGGACTTGAGACTGATTTAGTTGCCAGCCTTTCCTTGTACTTTAACTAGACTTCCCTGTGCCCTTCCTGAAACATCTGGACAGTAAGTGACAACTGATTATCTTTTACAAGTGTATATAGGACAACCATGTATTTCCGAACTTAACTCTCAATTATTTTAGGTTATTGTAATTTTGCTTTTGCCTCCATCGGCATGTAGAGGGCAATGACCTTAGTGTTCAGATCAGATGTAACATATTTATATATATTATTGGTCTTCTAAAACTACTTTGTTTCTCATCATTTTCTCATCATAGTCTTGCTTACCATCAAAGCCTTCTGCATTTGGTAACAGAAAAACAAAACAACAAAACAAAACAAAAACCTCAGCCTCCAAATGCTTGGGCTGACATTTGATAAGTGAGGAGGAAATTCTGGGCAAAATAATAAGTCTTTAATTTTTCCCCAGTTTCTGTCATAAATTATATTGCTAATAATGACCCATAGATTTATTTGTGTATAAGAAAATACCTCATCTGGTTAGATAAATGCTATCTTAAAGAAAAGCATTAGTAAGCCATAAAGTCATAGTTTCAGTGTTTGCTGAGTCTCAAGTCCCAAAAGCCCATCCTTGAGTTTCTGGAGCATGACTTTGAAAAATTAAAGTTCATCAAAGTGGGTTAAAAAGATAGAGCTCTACTTGAGATTCCCTCTTGATCATCTATGCAGCATATTGTCACCACTGGGGGCACTGGCCTTGTGGCTATGTTTCCTGCTTTTGGGAATGCCTCTGGGATGGGTGTGGTATGACTTTGCTCATTTCCTTTTGTCACCCCCAGAAGTCTTAATGTGTTTGTTTTATCTAAGACCTCTGCTACCTTGCTAAGCCTGGCTTCCTGTTCACAGCTGCCTTCTTGTCTCCATGGACTCAGCTCAACTGGAAGAAAGTCGGTTGAGAGTCTAAAAGTCTACTGAGGTTTTAACAACTTCCTCCAGCATTTCAATTACTCTTCAGTGCTGACATCATCCAGACCACAGAAGTGTATATTATGACTGCAAGTATTATTAAAATTTAGTGTTTTGCACATATAAAAATACTCAGTTGTTGATTGAGTTTCATAGTCACTATTCTTTCTCATGAGGATTTTGAAGAGATTTCTTTCCTATCTAAGCATAACATTTCTTACAAGTGAACTTTTAAAATGTGTTTTAATTATATATATATGTATATGTATATATATATATATATATATATGTGTGTGTGTGTGTGTGTGTGTGTGTGTGTGTGTGTGTACACATGTGGGAATGCACTTTTAAATGCAGGTACCCACAGAAGGTAAAGGCACAGAATTCCCCTGGAATGAATTATAGCTATGGATAGTGGGAACTGAACTTGGGTCCTCTGCAAGAGGTATATGAGCTCTTAAACCTTGAACCATTTCTTCAGCCCTAAGAAATAGTTTTAAAAGTAGTGGTATCTGGTGGAGCATCATTGTGCTAAAAATAATGTGTGTGTGTGTGAGTGTGTGTATGTATGTGTATGTGTGTGTGCATGTGTGTGTGTGTATTAGTTTCTTTCATACAATTAGATCTCTGAAATACCACACATAACTTGCAGATACAATGGGCCAGCTTTAGACATTATTCAATGAACAAATCCTTTCCCAAAAACAGTGTGTACAATGAGAAAGCTGTATATATTTCATATATACAGATACTGCCACACCCCCATCAACCTGAGAACTGCCTGCATAGCTTGGTTTCAAGAAAATTACATGAGTCCTGTTGCTGCAATTTATAGTACACTAACAGTTTAATGTCAAGTTGGTTTACTCATTATGTAAAACACTGTTTTCCTCTGGATCAAAACTCTTAGCATCATAAGCCTTCTTAGTTTAATTTCCTGATTTCTTTCCAAGAGAAGAACTGCACCTTAGAGCTCTGGCACTCCAGCTTTAATTCTGAAAACATATTTTTATTTTTGGAGACAAGTTCTTTTATTGCTTTTATGGAAGAGCAAAGAACATTTCCCTTTTTATCACTAATGACTACTTAACTGTAGGGAATAATGCTGTTTTTATGGCATAAACATCTCTAGCTCTGAAGGTTATTATAGATGTCTGTCCTTCCAAGAAGTAAACAGGTTGTAACAATGACTGTTGTTGTTATTTGTTTGTTCTGATTTTGTTTTTGTTTTCCATTTTAAAGCATTTAGGCCAGAAAATGAATGATGGGAAAAATACTCAGTATAATCTTAGACAAATATAATGATATAACACATGGAAATTTAATATGGAATAAATGCAAATATTTGTATGTGGGTATGTATATGCATACATGTAATATAAATCTATAAATGTATATGAATGTATATATAGTTAAATGATTATAATTATTTAATGTCTTAGTTACTGCTGTGAAGGGACACCATGATCAAGTCAATTTTTTTTTTTTTTTTTGGTTTTTCGAGACATGGTTTCTCTGTATAGCCCTGGCTGTCCTGGAACTCACTTTGTAGACCAGGCTGGCCTCGAACTCAGAAATCCACCTGCCTCTGACTTCCAAGTGCTGGGATTAAAGGCGTGCACCACCACACCCGGCTTCAAGTCAACTTTTATAAAAGAAAGCGTTTAACTGGGACCTTGCTTACAGTTTTAGAAGTTTAGTCCACTAGCATCATGTTGGGGGAGCATGGTGGCACACATGGCACTAGAGTAGTAGCTGAGAGCTACATCCTGATCTGTAGGCTGCAGGATGAAAGAGCACACCCGGGTCTGGTGTGGGTTTTTGTAACCTTAAAGCCTATTCCCAGTGATACATCCTCCAACAAAGCCACACCTCCTAATCCTTATAATCCTTTTGACAAGCTCCACTCCCTGGTGACTAAGGGCTCAAATGCATGTGCTTATGCCAGCCATTCTCATTCAAACCACCACAATGTATTGTTTATCAATATTACATGTACTGCATTATTTCATATAAATGTGCACAAACAAATTGTGACTGCAAGATATACAAATTGGTTCGTATAATATAAAGGAAAAATGTATCAATCAAGATAATTTATTACCAGCCTTCCTCAAATAATTTTGAGCAATTACAATTATCATTATTTCCTTCTGATTAATAGCTACACAATTATTTTCCCGACTTGCCAATTTATTTGTATGTGAGGGTGTGGTTGTGTGTATGCATATCGATGACAGCCAGAACATGGGTGCTGAAGTCAGAGGACAACTTGTAAAAGTTGATTCTTTCCTTCCACACATGAATCCAGGAGATTAAAACAATTGAGGTTGGCAAGCTTAGCATCAAATGCCTTTATCCCACAGTAAAAATTTGACATTAAATGTCTCATCTTTTAAAAAACTGGGATATAAGGAAACTGTCCAGATGAACACTTTGTTCTTACACTCACTAGGTACTCATAGACTGGGTTTAGCAGTAAGACTAGGTACTAATAATGGGTTTAGCAGTAAGATGAAGGTCAACGCTAAGTCAAATGATATCACAGTTCTCAAACAAGAATATGGAAATTAAATTGCTTAATGCTGCAGCCAAAAGTAAAATTCCATCTCAAAGTTGCTCGCTACCTACTGAGGTGCTGGAGGGTTCACATGGAGCATACCAAACATCTCCATATTTTCCATGCCAGAAAAACACCTCTATCCCCTTGCCTTTTCATAATTAATATCAATCAGGGTGTGGATGGGTAGTTAGATTTCTTAGTACAAATTTGAAGACTTTAAGTATAATATAAGGCGATCTTCTAATGTTAGAGGGTTTAAAGTGTTCTTAAAATGTGCATTTAAGCTAATGAGCTTTAGATGTCATTACTGATGTTTGCTTCTAGTTTCAGGTCAGAACTTCTCAATGAAAAAATTTGCCAAAGACCATAATGAGATCTGATGGCTGAATCATGGAAGAATATTTAATAATAAACCTAAGTATGTTTACAATAATTTCTTGAGATGAGTTGCCTTAGAAATAATGATGATCCATGTATTTCTCAAAGTGAAAAGAGTGACAAGAAAAATATCACACATGATGTATACTCAGCTACAGTGATAGAAACAGTCAATTCAATCCCATGGTTAAGGAAGACCTTAGTGGTAGAGATAAACTAGAAACTTCTAGGGTCACAGTACAGTCTTTAAAAGGGTGTAAAAGGTCTCACTTCAGGGGATTAAGGGGATGAAATGAGGTTGTATATGCAAAGTACATCATGCAATTCTTGACCTTGAGGAAGTGGGGTCAAGACTTACACATCATGAGGGCTGGAGAAATGGCTCAGCCGTTAAAGGCTAGGCTCACAACCAAAAATATAAGACTTATACATCATTTGTAAAGCACTCACATTACAGACTAATTTCCTATTGTCTGTTTATACTCTCATTTAAAAGTTCTAGCATAAAAAAATACATAATACAATTTGTAACCTCATTTAAAAATTAAAAAAAAAATGCCTCCAGGTTCTGTGAGATAGCTCAGCAGGTGAGAAGGCTTGGTGTGTAACCCCTCAACCTGAGTTCAACCCCTGGATCTGTGTAAAGGTGTAAAGAGAACCAGCTCCACAAAGTTGTCCTGTGAGCGCCTCACACATGCCATAGCATTCCACCCCTGACAATAAATAAAATACAGTAAAATAAAATTATAAACATATATATAATTATTTATCTATCTATCTATCTATCTATCTATCTGTCTGTCTGTCTGTCTGTCTGTCTGTCTGTGTGTGTGTGTATATATATATATATGTGTGTGTGTGTGTGTGTGTGTGTGTGTGTGTGTGTGTGTGTATTCCAACATTTTAAAGAAAAGCCATGAAAACTATGTGTGTTTTATCCAAATGGCTAGGAAATAGATTCTTGCTTTTCTCCTTTCTCCTGTGCTCCTCTAGCTCCTTGATAGTCAGCTGTGGATGTGTGGTCCCCACAGCAGCCCTCAGCTTCTGAACATCATTTGAGCACACCTGTGACAACAATTTCTCATCAAGAGTCAGCCTTTACACCTGCAGTGTTAATCATGCAAGGGTGTCCCTAAGAGGCACAGCTCTCTCTCATCTTTCCATTTTCTAACGTTCCCCACTTCTCCTCTCTTCCCACCTTTTCTGTGCTTAAAGTGAGAATTATTTTCAGGCCCCTTTTCTATAAAAGTCTTACAAGCAAGGATTACAACAGAACCAATGACTCTGAATAAATCTTATTAGGGAAACCAAGTTTCCTCACTAAAGGGATATTTCATTTTCATGCCATCACTAATTCTGTTTTAGTCCCTGGCACCCTAACTCTCTAATGGTAAACACACCATTCATTGCTCTGACATTACTTAATTTGCCTGAACAAATTAGACCATTTTCAGGCATCTTTCTTGTTATCTGACAAAATGAAGAAATGGTTCAAAAGTCTGCAGCTACATATACATTAACACCATGATGTTAAGGTGTTAACAAAATTCTCAAAATTTTTAAGCATATATCATGTTTTCTTCATTATATAGTTTATGAAATCTTAGAGACAGCATTTTTCTTTAAAGTAGTGACAAAATGCCTGTCAGCCTTACAAGGTTTGTAAGCTTCAAAACTCAGTTCTGAAATGTGTTACAGTGTCATGCATTAAATTATAGATTTAGAAGGTGCTCTTTATGGTTGTTCTGAACTGTAAGAAGTAGATGTGCTAATGAAAAGTTGTTTATTCCACAACATTTTGCTTTAAGTTGTTTGTTGATCATTTAATGGTAAGCTGGTCCATGTTTTATGTGATCTTCACACTGACTTAGAGGTTGACATTTCTGTCTTGCATGGAATATTTTCACTGCTGCAGTGTCTGTGAACTTTTTCATCCCCTCAGTCTCTTTAGCGGGGGAACATTTTAGAATTTGAGGCTTATGTTATGAACTATTTTAGAAAATGTACTTCATTTATACACTTATATATGCCAGCACATTGGAACTTCAGTTGGAAGACCGTATTCCAGATCTTTGGCAAACTGTTGTCTTTCAAACTGAGATGGATAGAAAAATTTCTGAAAATCTTGATTATTGCTTGTCTTAAAAAACAATAAGTATTTGCGTTTTTTAAAAAATAAATTGAGTTTTAGGGGTTGGAAGATGATGGTTCAGCCAGTGAAGTGTTTGTTCTGAAAATACAGGGACATGAATTCCTTCCCGGGCACCTTGTGAAGTGCAGGATGTATCATGTGCTTGATCCCAGTTTCAGAGAGATAAGACTAGACATCCTTAGGGCTCTCCTGCTCTGTAGTCTGTCATAACTAGAGACAAGTTACACTGAAGCCCTGTTCCAAGGAACAAATGAGATGGCTCCTAAGGAGAGATACCAGTGGATGGTTTCTAGTTCCAAATGCATGTGCATGCTTGAACATGTGTGTGCGTGCGCACATGTGTATAAATGTGTATGTGCATGCATGTGTGCTATGTGCCATGATTTATTTTTCTATTCATTTGTAGGCACATACTTCAGTAATTGTCAAATCTTGGCTGTTATGAATAATTGTACACTGCACAGAATGGTAACTTGAGGTTTGTAAAGTTGGCGTTTGTAAAGAGAAGATATTAAATGTTGTTACTGTATAAAATATAGCAACGATATGAAAACCATGAACACTTTAGACAGCTTAACTTTAGTTATCAGCTCACACTATTCATATATATCAAAACATTATGCTAAGTATGTGTAAAATGTATGCTTTTTATTTAGAAAGTTCTAAAGATGATATATCTCTCTTATATTTAAGTATTTATAAAATACTCCTCCTTTTTTGTAGTTGCATATTATTCCATTCATAGGAGTTTTATAATTTTTTATCTAATTGATAATTTAAAAATTGTAGTGTTTCAAGTTATAAACTATACTTCAGTGAGTAATATTGTTTATTTTATCACAAAAAATAGCATAAATATTTAGAAGTGGAATGGCTGAGCAGAAGTTACATAAACAAACAACCCAAACTGGATTTAGGGGTCTGATATAATGATATTTTAATCCTCCAACTGCGACTGAGCAGTATTTTTCGTTACCTTTGCAGCAGACCATATTTAGAGCCTTAGTTATTTTCTTAAATTACTAGGTGAGAATCTGGTGCTACTTGTTCTAAGTTACCTCTTTCTATCTTGCAGTTACAGATGTTTTGAATTTTAGACCCCCTTTTCTTGATATATCCTGGCAAGTAGTATATATATATATATATATATATATATACACTACTTATAGAATTAAGCGTTTTCTCTTATGGTGTACTTGCAAACATTTTCTCTTTCTCTCTCCTTTCCCTTGTGTTATTTGTCTCATGTCTTCTTCATAATAAGATTAAAGAAAATATTTTCCTGACTTAAGGTTAGGAAATCCCTTTTGAAAACACACAAAATAGAAATCCCAAAGGGAGAGAATGATGAACTGTCACAATTTAAAACAGGCATATCAGGGAAGGTCACTGTCAAGTACCACAGCAAGGAGGTATGGAAGTGCCTCAACCTGGAGGAGTGGATGTTCCAGCAGCTCACACGACTCAATGTCTGCTAGGAGGAGGAGATCCCAGAGCTCAAGATAGATGTGGACATGGAAAGTGATGATATCTGGGCTGCTAGAGTCAAGGAGCTGTTGTTAGTTGATTGTTACAAACCCACTGAGGCATTCATCTTGTTAGGCATTGGGCTATACACACACAGTCTGGTCTCCAGTCGAGCTGAGATGTTGAACCCCGGGACCTGGTGGTGATAATTCACCTACATAGGATGGAAGGAATTTTCTCATTTCTCCTGGAACCCTGGCTCCTGTCGAAGTTACCACGCCCTCAGCCCCCACAAGAAAAGCATGGCTTCTTTCTTCAGAGACTTGAAGTTCTTATCATACAGATCTTTCACTTCCTTAGTTAGAGTCACACCAAGGTATTTTATATTATTTGTGACTATTGTGAAGGGTGTTGTTTCCCTAATTTCTTTCTCAGTCCGTTTATCCATTGTGTAGAGAAAGGCCATTGATTTGTTTGAGTTAATTTTATATGCAGCTACTGCACTGAAGCTGTTTACTAGGTTTAGGAGTTCTCTGGTGGAATTTTTGGAGGCACTTATATATACTATCATATCATCTGCAAAAAGTGATATTTTGACTTCTTCCTTTCCAATTTGTATCCCCTTGATCTCCGTTTGTTGTCGAATTCCTCTAGCTAGAACTTCAAGTACTATATTGAATATGTAGGTAGAAAGTGGGCAGCCTTTTCTAGTCCCTGATTTTAGTGGGATTGCTTCAAGTTTTTCTCCATTTAGTTTGATGTTGGCTACTGGTTTGCTGTATATTGCTTTTATTATGTTTAGGTATGGGCCTTGAATTCCTGATCTTTCCAAGACTTTTTATCATGAAGGGGTGTTGGATTTTGTCAAATGCTTTCTCAGCATCTAACAAGATGATCATGTGGTTTTTACAAACTGAGTAGAAACTTGGCCCCTTGTTCAAGCATGCATTTTGAGGTCAGTGTGGTTCACCCATGTTTATATTTAGTATCGATCTAAATTTCCTCTTGTGAACTTTCCCATTCAAATCTTTGCCCCCCCTTTTTTTAAAATGATGTTTTTTTGAAATTTTATTATTTTAAGGTTTTCTTTGAACTTCTGAAAAACAACCCTATTATTCACTTCACATGAGACCATTTTTCTTATATCACTGTTTATATTTACATGTTATACAAAATATATAAACTATGTCCAATTATAAGATTTGCATGTCATACTGATCCTATATGTGCAATTTGTCATATGGGCCTGTTTTTGTTGTTGTTGTTTGTTTGTTTTTTGTTTTTTGTTTGTCTCTTCTCTTCTCTTCTCTTCTCTTCTCTTCTCTTCTCTTCTCTTCTCTTCTCTTCTCCCTCAAAGGCTGTATCCTACCTTTACTTTTAAAGGAACTGCACTGCAGAGTCAATATAAAAACACAAAAAGTCCTGTCAGTTTAATAACAATTAAAAAAAAACCCCAAAAGTGGAAAACTGAGGGCAATGGAAATGGCCCCTAGTCAGGGGCACAGGGATCCCTGCTCATGGCACCAGGCCTGGCTGCAGGGTCCCCTGGTATTGCTGTTGCTAGGAGGTTGGGGGGCAGCGATTGTCATACGGGAGCCACGGCATTCTGAGTCAGGACACTTACTTCTTCTGGGGTGTGCTCAGCTTCTGCATGTCCCAGATCTTGTCCAGAAGGCCAGAAATGATGTGGGAACTAAAAGTGTCAGGATAAGAGGGGGGAAGGGAGGATAGCCCGAGTCTGGCCAGAGTTCCTCCTGTGCTCTGGGCAGGCAGACTCTGGAGGGCTGCCTGATGCTTTGCACTCAGCCCTAGTGGGCATCAAAGCTACTGGCCCTACTTGACTGGGGGTGGACAAGGGGCAGCCCCAAACCAGGGGTCCTGGGGTTACACTCTGTAGCCCTGGGGTTATTGAAGAGAGTGCTGAGGGAGAGAGGTTCCCACACCAAGAGTAAGCACAGCGGGCCTTGATGAACAGAGACAGTCTATGGTTTTAGAGCTTTATTGTAGAAAGGCAGGGGGAAAGAGAGAAGGTAAAAGAGAGAGAGAGACTGGCCATGGCCAAGAGGAGGGAAGTGGGGAGAGAGAGAAAGAGAAAAGGTTAGAGAGTAAGAAAGAGAGTGAGAGGAGAGCGTGAGGAGAGAGGAGAGGAGAGTAAGAGGAGTAAGAGAGCGAGGTGGGGCCAAGCAGCCCCTCTTAAAGTGAGCTGCTATCTTTTCTGTTGCTAAGTAACTGGGGAGGAGTCTAGTCTGAAGGTCAGAATCTTGGGGCATTAACTATGTGACTGCTAGCTAGAAGTTATTTTGTTGCTATGTTCCTGTTCCTTTTAGGTTTTCCTCTAGGCCCCTAGTCTCATGCTCTTGTCCACCTAATCAATGTTGACGTTACATTGCATGGAGTAGACCTTAAATCCAATCAGATATTGTGCCATTATTGCACACAGATCATCATTGTAGTTTGAAGGGTCTGTAGCTGAGTTGGTGTTTACTCTCTTTTCATAGCCTGACGAGTACCTTCCAATAATCTGAGATGGGTTTTTGTTTTAAAAGAAGATGAGTAAAAGTAGCAGATACACGTGTGTATGGGTTTTGACCTACACAGAAAAAATATGATACTCTGATGAACATTTGTACCAGGCACTTCCTGTTTTCTTCATGGCATCTTGTTTCCTTTCATTCTGCTTTAGAAACTTTGTTTACACTTCAGAGTCTTTGGAAAAATTGAATACATGTGTTTCCTGATTTTTTTTCCCTTTCTATAGTTATATCATATGACCTTTTCCTTTCTTCCCTCCTACTAACCCTCCTTGCTCTCTTTCAAATTCATGGCCCATTTATTTATTACTTGTTTTTATGACAACACACACACACACACACACACACACACACACACACACACACACACTTCTAAGTATATAAGTACAATCTGTTCAGGCTGTACATTTTTACTTTTCTGTACGTGACTTCAGGCCTGACCATTTGGTATTTGATAAGCTATTGGTGGTAGAAGACTATATCTCCTGCTCCTAGCATTCCTTAATTGACTATTGTTCTTTCTCTAGTATGGTTTATTGGTGGTGTTCTTGTTCAGCTCAGGTTGGGGCTGTCATGTTGGTGAGACTTTATATGTGTAGATTGACATTCTTAGGAGACAGTCATGTCTTATCTTCTGACTCTTACATTTTTTTATATCCTTCTTCTGCAATGACCCCCAAGACTCTCAATTTACCACATCAAAGTAAAAACTGAAACCACAAATGCTTTCTCAGTTGTATACTCCACAGTCAATAAATAAAACCTTTTTATAGCATGATAAAAATTCTAACTTTTGTCATACTATGTGAGGTTGTTTAAAGCGGCAGCTTAAAAGTCAATCCAAGATGTGTTCTCCATTATAAACAGTTAGGAAAACAGGAAATGTGCATGGACTATAACAGAATGTAGTTAGTTTTATTTACTAGGACACATCAATTTTTGTTCTAGTATTAGAACCAAGGGAATAAATGCCCAAGGACTTGCTTTTAAAAATGGTGAAGTATCCTATACACTTCAGAAAAGTGCTGGCTCTCATCACAACATCTTGACTTAAATATAAATGAGTTAAAAATGCATCTTTCTATTCATTACAGATTTCTAGTATATAATAATATAATTCAAAGGGCTGAATGTATCTATAAAAATGTTTCATTTTTTAATGTGAGTTAATTATATTAATGAAAATACAAATTATTTAAATGAAATTCACTAGAAAATGAGATGTTTGATGTGTATGTGAGTGTTTGTGTATGTGTATATGTGTGTATGTGTTTGTGTGTGGGTGTGCACATGTATGGAGGCCAGAGGTCAACCTTCGGTGTCATCCCTCAGGATCTATCTATCCATCAGGCTTTGTGAGACAGGATATTTTATTGGCCTGAAGCTTGTTGGCTAGGCTTGTTGGCCTGAAGCTTGATGGCTAAACAGCCATTAAGTCTGAGTGTTTCTTCTGTATCCATCTCCTCAGCCCTGAGAGATTCCACCATGGCCAGCTTAAAAAAAAATAATTGTGTGTATTCTTGGGATCCAACTCAGAATCTCATGCTTGAAGCAAGTGTTTTACTGATTAAGTAATCTCCCTGCCCACATTTCATATCTTAAGAAAATACTTCCATATGTCCATTTTTATGCTTCATTTTAATTTTTTGTTTGATTTTTGCTCTTAAGATAAGAAATAGTTTTTACACTTCCTTGGATAGAAGGAAAGAGAGATTTGCCACAGTTAACAATTGTGGCAAATTGTCATGAACCAGGGTTAATGACAGAGGCAGAAAGTAAATCCTCGAACTCGGAGGGAAGCTTCTAACATCTTATTTATTCATAAACAGCAATAAGCAAGTAAACGGTGCACACTTGTAAGTTGCAACTCTCCTTCCTGCTTTTTGGATCTGCTGGAGCTGGACCACAGAGGTGCAGGCTTATCTCGTCTGAGTGGAGGGCCTTCACTTGAGCATCTGCATGGATTGTCTCTCAGCACAATGTATTCTCCACTGGGCCCCATGAAGTTGAGCAAGTTGCAGTGCCGGGGTGGGTGGGAGGGTGTAGTTTGTTTAAACTAAATTCAGCCAATTACAACTAGGTGTTTCATACATTACATCATGGGCTTTAATTATCATCTGTACGAACACATACTCTCTATGGTTTGGTTTTCATATTATCTGGGATTGTGGGCGTGGTCCGGGGATAGGGAGTTGGGTGTGTGTGGGGGGGGAGAGGGGGGGAAGTCCAGGGCCAAGGCTGGGTTGGTGCATGGTGAGCGGTGAGGGCAGTCACTAAGGTGGTCCTACGCGGAAAGTAGCTTTGCAGCGCTGGGAAAAATGCCATGTGTTCCTTACATTCCATTCCCTGGAGCCTCAGGGAAACCAGAACTACAGATCTGGATATTCCTGAAGTCTCCACAAAGCTTACAAAGCAGGCATCACATACATTGCTTAGCCCATTTTTGTGGTTACTTTTCCATGTACGGTATGCACTCCACTGGAAAATGCACTCTTTTAATATTTGTTTTAATATTGTCCTCAGCCAGTAAGCCTGTAGGAGTTCCAGGTTGTGTGATTGTGTGGGGTCATTCCCATTCCAATCTCCCTCCAACATTTTGTATGTGGAGTTGGGTGCATGCTTCTGTTACTGTTCATCCCATCAAGCCTCCTAATAATGCTCTGTACATAAAAGCTCCTATGGCAGTGACTGTAGGGGTTTTCTGCCAAACTTATTTGGACTGTTGTATTGGTATGATATGGTGTCTATTCCTCCAAAATATAAATGAGGAGGTTTAACAGCTTATAATGAGATGGAAATCTGGATCTTCCTGATCCTAGGGGTCAATATTATTTCTACTTGTAAGGTTGTACAACACGAATGGGACTTCTTTGACTGAAGGTGGCTCAGGTGGTTGATTTAATCATTCTGGTGGGTAATGTGCCATCATGAATCTTATGCTGGGTTTATTAATGCCTGCATAGTCTGTTGTAATATTGAATCCTCCTCTGTCGACCAAGAAAGGATTATTGTGTGAGTGGTCTGATTTGTGACAGTCTTGTAGTGACATGGGTAAATATGAGATCTTATCCCTGTCATGTGTGCCTGTCAGCATAGGGCTTGCTTTTGGCTTCTGTGCTGTCCAGTCTGACATTTGCCAGTCTTGATGTTGGGGGTGTGGTAATATGTAACTAAAATAATATGATAAGCCTGAATGATATATGATTCTTGCATTGTTCTGGGTACAAATCGTCATATAGGTGCCCTTGGGCACCTATTTCCCCATGGTTTAGGTAGAGGACTTATGCCACTCTTAAGTAAGCTACAGCAAATTCTGTACATTGGGTCCAGTTCATTTTGGACCAGGTTTACATGGGTTTGGTGTTGTTGTAGGTCAGGAAGTTTCTTCTCTGTCTTCCTCTCCAGGTTCATATTCATAGTCAATAGGGCTGCTATTACTTCCGCATGTTGTGCTGATTTGCTCTTTCCTTCCTCTATTATTATCATTCCATTTTCCAGCCTGAAAGCTGCTACTTTCCAGTATACCACATTGCTTTTAGTGGCGGCTAAGCTATCAGTAAACCAGGCATTAACCAGTGAGGGGTAGTACTGACCTGACCCCCATGTTCCTATGGGTATCTGTTTCTGGGGAGGGAGGTGTCGAGTGTGATTGGTACTTGGCTTTGGTTAATTGATGCCAGTATGTGCTCCGACATCATTGGTACTGTCCCCTGTGCAATCAGGAACTCCGAGAGGTACCATTTCCATTGTAATACCTTTCCTTCCATTGGCAGCCTTGCATATGCCTCTTCTGGTGCCTTTACTCATTTGAGAATGGGCATGGTGGATTGGAGTACCAACAAGTTCTGTTTTAGGATACCGTGGCATGTGTGGAGTGCTTCATAGGCAGTCCATATTGTTTTTTCAAAGAGTGACTACTTGGCGTCTGACCTTTGCAATAAAAACCAACTCATTTAATCTGTGAGTGTTTAACAAATATATTCCAATTGCCATATCACTTTATAAAGAGGATATCTATTATCACTATGTCATCTGCATTGATGTAAATTAAATTACTAACTTGCTTTATTTATTCTAATATAAACTTTACTGCTTCTTTCTGGGGTAATCCCCAGATGAAATCAGATGCTTTTTTCACTATGCTGTATAATGATTGGAGCAATAGTTGCAGGTATGGTGTATGTTGCCCCCAATACCCAAATAAACTTATTAAATGTTGGGCTTATGTCTTATTTTAAGGTCTTGGTAAGTTTTTTAATTTGTGTAATTAAATTAATTAATTACTTCTGGGGGAATGGATGGTCCTCTATTTTGGGAGTGACCTTGTTTTAGCATTTACTTCCTTAAGTGCTTGTTGGCACAAAGTCTTGGCCTCTGTGGGAAAGTAGTAGCCCAGCTGAGTACAAATAGACATAGATCCTGAAGTCAGCGGAGAACAACTAGCTATAAATCTTGTGGATAGGTGCCTAATAACCCATTCTATTCTGATCTTCATGCTGAACTATTTACCCAGTCAATATTCTGTTCCTGGGAAGAGGTGCATTACCCAGAGACAGAGACCCCCTCCACCCCCTTCCTGATCCTATGAATATATAACCTGTGTGGGAAAAATAAAAATTTGTCAGCTTGATCATCAGACTTGCTGTCTGTTCTTTGTGTTTCTTGTTCCCCCATTCTCTTCCAGGTGCCCCTCAAGACCCTGTTTGACTGTCCTGTGGGTCAGGACACCTCAAGTTGAACAGTGTACTCTGAGGAACTTCACTTCCTCTGCTGGTCCTTTCACTTTGTCTTTATTAATAGTCCATCCTTCATTTGTTAGGTGTGCAATTAAGACTGCTACTGTTTTATGTAATATTTGCTATGTAAATATGTAAAAATTATGTAAAAATATGTAAAATTTGATATCAATAGAAGGTCATTTACATATTAAAAATTGTTACTTCTGGTGTGTGAAATGAATCTAAAGCCCATCTCAATGTGTTGTGTGCTATAATCGGGCTATTTTTGTATCGTTGTGGAACTCAAGTAAATTGATATTGTTTTCCTTCCCATGAAAATGTGGAGATTTCGCTAGAGTTGGGGTGTAGCAGAATGCCAAAGAACATGTCTGTTAGGTCTATTGTGACTAACCATTTAGGTGCCACCTGCCTGATTCTCAGAAATATCGCTTCTACATCTGGCAATTGTCCAGACATCTGCTCTGATAGGTTATTTATGTTCTTGTAGTCTATTGTGAATCTCGATTTGCCACTGGGTTTCTCTAGTGGCCAAAAGGGGCTGTTGTAGTAAAAGCTTTGCATTGGTTCTATAATAACTTCCTTTAGTAACATCTGTATGGTGTCCTTTACTTCCTCCATCCCATCTTTTATGGGGTATTGTGGTGTGAAGGAGGGTAGTATTTTAGGTAGTTCTACCTGTAGAACTTTGATTGTAGCCAATAGTATCTTTGATATTCTTTTATAATTCAAAAATTTTGGAAATAATTTGTGTATTGTGGGTATTCCTATAATATTTTCTGGAGCATTGCACAGAGTGAAATTTAATTCATAAATTTTATCATATACTTGTATGTTAGCTTAGTTATAGGGGTTCGGACTTTAACTCCAGCTCTCTTTACTTCTATGTAGCCTTTAATCTTGACTGTATTCAGGATCTGTCCTTCATCTAGGGTATATATATTAATTTCACTACCCATGTCCAACAGCCATTTGACCATTTTTGGTGGTGCTGTTGGGTAGTATAATGGGTAGTGCTACTCTGGGTTTTAGATATTGTGTCTCTGAGGTTGAAAGGGACAGCCTCATCCTCTTAGGTTTTTCCTGAGTGGCAGCCTGTTCATAGGTCTTGCCCCTATGCTCAGCCTTTGGTTGTTGAATTCTAGGTGAAGGGGCTCTTGGTCATTGGGTTCCCTTTGCCATAAAAGAAGGTCTGCTAGGAGCTTGCCCAAATAAGCATCTGGTGGGATCCCATGTTTGGCTAGGTCCTGATCTAACTGGAAGGTTGGTATTCTGTCTTCCAATTGGTCTTATATTTTTGAACTGTCTCTTCACTCCGTTATATTTCTCACTTTTAATGGGTAGGGATACCACCTCCTCTGAGGTTAACTCTCTGTATGATTTTAAGAAGTCTATAGAAACTGCCACAGTTTGAAATCCTGGCAATGGTCTGGCTAGAATCAAACTGAGATGTTGTGGAACTCCTTTTAACAGGGTTTTTCTAAATTAGGCCAATATTACTGCTGCCTGTAAGATGGGTACCTGGTTGTAGATGAAGTAGAGCACTCCTAATGTTCTGGCTAACCGAATTGCTTCCTGTAAACTATTCCATTTTGTGGAGGCCTCAAACAGAGTTAAATCTAATGAGGGAATACATGTTACCAAGTTTCAGTTATCCAATCAAGCAGTGGGTGTGTGTCTCCTCTGGAGCTGTCTAACACTTACTTGCTCTAGAGCATCAAACACAGTGGGATCTTCCACCACGTTCTTAATTTTCACATCTCTTTGTCGGATAACATTATTGTATCTGCTCCCTTTCCCCCAGTTTCACTATGTAGGGTGCATCCTTCATGTTGTTCTGGGCATAGTCTTTTCTAAGTTCATTAAGTTCCTGTGGGTTACATGCTCTGCTTTCTATTATCACCTCCACGGGGCTTGTATGTCCAGAACCCTATACTGGAGAAGCTGGGAGGCTGTCACTGGTAGTGACAGACCCGTCCTGACACTAGGGCATTTTTGAAAGGATTTGAATTTTCCCATCGTTTTGTGATATTCATGGCTAGCCTTTTGCCTATAAGTCTATTCTTATCCAGATCAACCATAGTCTTTGTGAGAATACTAGTTATTTCTTTTGTGATGCTCTCTCTATGAAAGGTTCCACCTGCTGTGGTGCTGTTAATGAGATCTCATTTTTAATTTCCTTGTATTTAACTATTAGTAGTGTCCTGCCAAGCTCTTTCCACTGAGTCAGAGGTCTCTTCATCCTCCAATTTTATCTTTTTCATACCCTTGATGAGTCATTTTAGTTTGCTCATGGTGTTAATTTATAGGTTACATGGCACAGTGCCTTTATTATTTTCTTTTTAAAACAACCAGGAGATGTTACTTCTTGGTGGGTTTTTCAATAATTCATTAAATAGTTTATCTGCCCTTCTCATTAGTCTTTTTGCCAGCCACTCTCTCATTAGGCTTGGTAGTCTACTTATCTGTGCCTATAACCCACTCTTCCTCATCACCTCTCAGATCAGAGTTGGCTTCAGGCATCTTAGATGTTTTTCTTCTCTGGCTCCTTTGGTCTATTTATCTGTGCTTCTACTTGCTCTTCCTCATCACCTCTCAGATCAGAGTTGGCTTGGAGGTGTCATTTCGACCTCAAGGTCAGAGGTTCTTACACTAGGAGCATATCTGTATTCTACTGCCTGGTAAATGGCCAGTAATTTAAAGTGCAGCTGCTAGATGGTACTAAGTGGCTGCTAAACTCCAGCTGGTTTCTGGCTGCTGACAAATGCCAACTGTCACGATTTGTCGTGAATCGGGGCTAATGACAGAGGCAGAAAGTAAATCTTTGAACTTGGAGGGAAACTTCTAACATCTTAGTTATTCATCAACAGCAATAAGCAAGTAAATGGCGAAATGGGACTGCACTTATTCACACACACACATACACACACACACACACACACACACACACACACACATCACTAACCGTCTGGTCTGGCCATCATAGTCTGGCTCAGTGGGCATGTCAGGTAGCTTTGCAGCTTGGGGGTGGGGGTGGGGCAGATGCCTTCTGGGGCCATGTGTTCCTTACAACAATCCAAAGTACAATTAAATTAGCAAAGCAGTTTTTGAGGAAATTGATGAAAGAATATTTGTTAATGAAGTAAACTTTAATGTGTTCATTTTTAAAATATATACTAAGTAGAAAAATATTTTTAATCATCTCCCTTAAGTACATATTGAACATTATTCTTTTAGCTATATATTCAAGGGTTTCCTTTGTTATTATTCCCCATGGGGTCATTTGAAGTAGGCCCAGGGAGTAAGATTTCCTTTCATACCTGTACAAATTTCTAGTTCATTTTGTAATAGAAGAATTTTATTAATTTTCAGTGCCAAAGTTAGATTTTTATTGAAGATTATTTTTTCTACATAATATACATTGAGAAAGGAATAATTCTTGACAATTTCTAATAACAGCAAGTTTTGAGCCTGACATAATCAGACAAAAACTTTTATGTGAATTTAAGGAACATTTTTTTTATTTCCTATTTTCTTCTGTATTCTACAAATTTAATCAATAAAATATACTCTGTGGGAAAAATAGTTTTTAATGATTTGTTTTATACTAAACTGATAGGCATCACTGGTTATTTTGTAATTTTATTCTGTGAAGTGTTAATAACATTTTTAGTATTGTTATAATAATTGATAACCTAAATAAGCTGGTTCCCAAGCAAGATTGTCAATTTTGTTTGACAAAATATGTTTTAAAATGTTTATTTTTAAAAATAAAGTATTTTATATAGACAGCATAGTTCTTAAATATATATGTGTATATTATATATTTTATATGACTATATTTATGTTTAAGTTGAGTGGTGGTTTGTCTGATTGGAGACATGAGTCAGCTGACCACTCATTTGTTTCTACCAGAAACATGCTTTGAGTGACAATTAGTTATACTATGTGAAAAATTCTATGGTAAAGTGTTATGAACATATATAAAAAACAAGACCTAACTTTCTCAACAGATATTAAACAAATAACTTCAAAAAGCAACACAATTGAACAAAAAACTTCAAAAAGCAACAAGGCAATTTGTTTATAGTCAGACCAGTTTGGGCTTGAGTTTGTTTCTGTACAAACCAACTATGTCAACTGCAACAACTATTTAACATCCTAGTTTAAAAAGACGAAAGGAGTACTTTGACAGGGTCCTCCCCTGATACTTCCTGATACCTGAGATACAGGCATTCAACATGTAGTCATCATCACAGTGTTGCAAGTAGACATAATTAGCTGAGGTATTATTTTATGCTCTCCTATTCTGATAATGATCTGATTAGTCCCTCAGGGTGGTTTCAAGATTCTTTTGACAAAATTATTTCATAGTGAATTATAAACAATACAGCCACATGATATTGATTTATGATTATTCTAACTTAAATAGTTTAAGTAAATGAGAATTATATTTACATCTAAAAAGGCAGCACTAGCTGTGAGATAAAACAATTTCTTTTAGAACTAGGAAGAGAGCTGATAATGCTTGATCCATGTCTTAGTCATGGTTTCTATTCCTGCACAAAACATCATGACCAAGATGCAAACTGGGGAGGAAAGGATTTATTCAGGTTACACTTCCACACTGCTCTTCATCACCAAAGGAAGTCAGGACTGGAACTCAAGCAGGTCAGGTCGGGAAGCCAGAGCTGATGCAGAGGCCATGGAGGAATGTTATTTACTGGCTTGCTTCCTCTGGCTTGCTCATCTTGCTCTCTTAGAAAACCATGGGCCCTCCCCTTCTTGATCACCAACTGAGAAAATGCTCCACAGCTGGATCTCATGGAGGCACTTCCCCAACTGAAGCTCCTTTCTCTGTGATAACTCCAGCCTGTGTCAAGTTGACACACAAAACCAGCCAGTACAATCCAATTAAGAATTTTAAGCTTTAAATATTTTATACAAATAAAACCATCACATTTATCCATTTATGTAAGGAAAACATAAATTTAGCAGATGTCTCTCTGTCGTGTGTGTGTGTGTGTGTGTGTGTGTGTGTGTGTGTGTGTGTGTGTATTTTCATATTTTCAGAAGCACCTCATCCACAATAGGTTACTATCTGGCTATCTCAAATGTCTTTCTTTAGTGTTAGTTATGTCTCCCCATGCAAACTTCTTTACTCTAACTTTTAAAATAATTTATTTTTTCATATGTTACATCCTGACCTCAGTTTCCTCTCCCTTCTCTTCTCCCAGTCACTCCCCACCACCTTCCCTCTCCCGAATTCCAGTTCCCCTCTACTTCCCTTCAGAAAAGGGCAGTTCTCCCAGGGAGAGCAACCAAGTATGATAGATATATCATGCTGTAATAAGGCCAGACACATCCCATCATAGTAAGGCTGGACAAGGCAACCCAGCAGGAGGAAAATGGTTCCAGGAGCAGGGAAAAGAATCAGAGTCAACCCTCTCATTCCATTTTTTTTTTTTTTCTATTTCTCTCCATACAATCTTCAGCAGCTGAGACTTTGTGTGTAAGACCTGCACAGGATAAAACCTGTCAGTATCTCACCATAGCTGAGTGTGAAGTTCCATCCAATGAGGTGCTATTGACAACTGATGACTATGGGACCTGTGTCAGTTTTCTTCAGGGATGTGGTCTCTGAAAGGTTACTCATGTTCTAGTAGATGGTCCTGATTCATGCACATAAAAACAGAACCATGTTCACTCAGTGGGTTTAAAAAAAAAAAGAATGCATGAAGTTGGAAGGGCAGAGTAGTAGGGGCATGGGGAAGAAATAGAGAGGTAAATGAGTTGGTGGGTTTGATCAGAACACATTGAATGCATGTATGAAGTTCTTAAAGAATACCCTGGGGAGGGGGAAAATCAATCTTGTTCTATGCTATTGGTGACTTTGGCTCATTTCAAGATCTGAACACTATTTCTAACTTTTACATTAAAACAAAAACAAAAACAAAACAATACAATTCTCTATGCGCATCCAAAGCACTGAATCTTGTTCTTATTTATTTCTATTTATTTGAGACAAGAAGTTCCTATGCAGCCCTGGCTGGCCTTGAACTTGGAATCCTTCTACCTCATCTTCCTGAGTGCTGGGATCACAGTAATGCACCACCATGTCTGGGTAAATCAGAATATTTTCCTGAAAGATTATCAACAACTGTTCAGGTTTCTTGAGAACTCTTCTGAGTGGATAGTGGCCTGAACCCTACACATCATTCCCTGAGATTCTGATGGGCAGGTGTGGATTTGAAGCTTTGCAGTTTGCATGAATACTTTTCTTATGTGTGTTCATGTAGAAGAGATCTCTGGAGAATGTCCAATGCCATTATTCCTTTTATAGATAGTCCTTAAAGTATATTTTAAAATTTCCCTACTAATTGAATTCTTCCTTTTCTTGTCTAAAAATTTCATTGTGACATGCAAAATGAAGGCCTTTATTTCAAGGAAATGGGTCAGATCATAGCTCACTTACTGAGAAGTTAAAATAAGAAGTGATTCTACCAAATACGAGAAAAACTTGCATGAGTTCTGTTACCTTTTTACAAATTCTGAATGTAGTAATCAGTAGGGATTTGAGTTGGTAGGAATCTGAGGAGGTCAGAAGCAAACCTAGTACTTATATGAAGACACTTAATAATTACTTATTAATTAAAAAAGTCACAAGCTATGTAAATGGAAATGACAATGTAGATGTTTTGCTCTCAGCTTTATGATCGTTCAACTAATGTATAGTTTACATGTGTTTGTTATGGATAGCCCTGGGGTTAATTATATTTGATGTTAATTCTGTTCTCCTGTGAGTGGTTGCGAACAAGGAGTCAGCACTCAGATTTCCTGTAAACCTGCTTCCCACCTTAACTTGTAAAATAAAAGAGAGCTGATGATTGGACAGATAGAAAGGAAGGTGGAGCAGAAGGTCAGAGAGAGAAGGAGGAGAAAATGGAAGAGGGAGAGGACACAGTGGAGGAGGAAGAAGAAGAAAAGCAGAGTAGAAGCACATGGCCTGGAGAAACCACAAGTTCTAAGAGGTCTCATAAGATGTGGAAGATGGTAGAGTATCGGTAGGTTTGTCCAATATAGCCTCACAGCATATATTCATATTAATTGAATTGTGTTTTCATTGCTGGGCATATTTGGGTTGGAGAGATTTACCGCAACATGTGTTCAAAACCTCTTAAAAGTTAAGCCTATTGTATGGTCTACTGAGTTGGATGAGTTTCATAATTCTTGGATGTTAGGATGCTTTTCTAAGCAGCCTTAGAGTTCTTACTCACTGACCACAACTATGTCTCTTTTTCATCTTTATCATCCATTTTAAAAGAATATTTGTCTCTAACCTGTCTTTCCAAAATTTGAAAAATTTTGGGATTAGAATTGTAATGTTTTTCATATTTGGATGGTATTTTGAAAGAAATTAACCACACGTTATAATATGTTTAAAAAGCAACTTATTGAAATTTAGTTTTAAGAAACAGAATTTTCATGCCAATTTAAAATTAGATTACATTTTAGCTCCTGTTATCATGTATACAATTACTGTAATCCTAGTGGAATTCATTTTCATACATAGTCGTTCAACTGTATCATATTCAAAATTATATTTCTGGCTAGAAGGCTAGCTGAGTCTTCAAAATGCCATCACTCAAAGCTATCAATAATATTAATTTTTCTGGAACATCACGTACAAATGAGTTGTTTTAAAATTATTTTGATTTAATGCTTATTAACTTAGCCTCTAGATATTTATTGATGTTATTAAATAATCATTTTCACTTTAATCCATTATAGCAATCTGTAGTTTTAAAAACTTTCCATATAGCAAATCATAGTAATGTAGAGTAATACATGAGGTATCTGATTTATACACCTGTAAAATCCTACTGAGCAAGAATGATCTCATGTATATCGTCAGTGAGAAATTCTGAAATACAAAGAAGTGAAATAATTTTCTCATAGGCACATGAACAATAACAGGTAGAGAATTCAAACTCAAATGGGTTTGATTTCAATATAATTAAAAACTATTGCTTTGCCTATCCCCTTAGGTTCATTTGAAGGTAATTTCACACATGTATATAACCCACTTTAATTATCCTCCTTTCCCACTGTCCCCTCCATCCTTCCTCTCCCATCCTGCTTGGTCCTCTTTGCTATCATGCCTTTTTTCTTTGTACTGCAATCATATTTTTGAGAGAAAATATGTGGCATTTGCTTTTTAAAATTGGCTTATATCACTGTATTGGTTTGAAGAAGAATGACACCCATAGGCTCATATATTTGAACGCTTAGTCATCAGGTAGTGGAACTGTTTAAAGTGATTACAGAGATTAGGAAGTGTGGCCTTATTTTAGGAGGTTTGGTCTTGATGGTGGACATGAGTGCCTTGAGTGAGCTTTGAACTTCCAAAAGTCCATATCAGGGCCAGAATCAATCAATCAATCAATCAATCAATCAATCAATCAATCTCTCTCTCTCTCTCTCTCTCTCTCTCTCTCTCTCTCTGCTTAATGGCCAGGACATAGAACTCTCATCTAATTCTCTAGGAAAGTGTCTGTCTGTATGCCACCATACTCCTTGCTGTGGTCATGATGACAATGGACTAACCTCTGAAACTATAACCAAGCCCCCAATTAAATGATTTCTTTATATAAGTTTCATTGGTCATGGTGTCTCTTTACAGCAATAGAATAGTGACTGGGATAGTCACATAATGCTATGATACCTAGCTCCATCCACTTTTCTACAAATTATATAATTTTTCTTCTTTATGGATCAATAAAATACCATGTATATAAATATAGCCTATTTTTAATCTGTTCATATATTTTAAAATTTAAAGATTTATTTATTTATTTATTTATTTATTTATTTATTTATTTATGTGTATGTGTGTGTGTATGCACACATGCACATGAATACATGTGTTTTTGGAAGCCAAATGATAACATTGGATTCTTTAGAGTGAGAGTCTTAGGTAACTGTGACATACTCAGTGCTGGTTCTGGGAACCTAACTGGTTTTCTGAAAGAGCATTAAGCTTTCTCAACTGCAGATCCATTTTTTTCAGCCCCATTCACTCATCCGTCTATGAACATCTAGGCTTTTGTGGGTAATAATGTCACAAACATGGGTATGCAAGGAAATGTATCATATTCTGAGCCAAGTAGAAATTTATCCACGATTCTATAAGTTCATAAAATGAGTACTAGAATTCCTATTGATTATAATGAAAATTTTAAATGTACTATTGTTCATATTTTTAAAAATATCTAAGTAAAGAATGATGTTGATGATCTGTGCACAGAGCTGACAAGAAATGATCAAACTTGGGGCTGAAATCAACCAAGTAGGAGCAAAAGAACTATTCGAAGAATCAACAAAACCAGACAAACTGGTTTTATGAGAAAATCAACAATATAGATAAAGCCTTAGCCAGACTAACCAGAGGGCACTGAGACAATTTCCAAATTAAGAAAATCAGAAATGAAAAGGAAGATATAACAAAGGAAACTAGGGAAATTAAAAAAAAAAAGATCATCAGACCCTACTACAAAAGCAAATACTCAGCAAAACTGGAAAATCTGAATGAAATGGATAATTTTCTACATAGATACCAGGCACCAAAGTTAAATCAGGATCAGATAAACCATGCAAACAGTCTCATAATCCCTAAAGAAGTAGCAGGTATCATTAAAAGTCTCCCAACCAAAACAAAGCCCAGGACCAGATGGGTTTAGTACAAAATTCTATCAGACCTTCAAAGAAGACCTAATACTCTTCAAACTATTCCACAAAATAGAAACAGAAGGAACACTGCCCAATTCACTCTATGAAGCCATAGTTACACTGATACCAAGACCACAGAAAGATCCAACAAAGAAAGAACTTTAGACCAATTTCCTTTATGAATATTGATGCAAAAATACTCAATAAAATTCTTGCAAGCCAAATCCAAGAACACATCAAAACTATCATTCAACACAATGAAGTAGTCTTCATCCCATGGATACAGGAATGGTTCAATATATGGAAATCCATTAAGGTAATTTACTACAAAAACAAACTCCAAAAAAAAAAAAAAAACAATCATTTCATTAGATGCTGAAAAAGCATTTGACAATTACAACATCCCTTCATGTTAAAAGTCTTGGAAAGATCAAGAACTCAAGGTCCATATTAAACATAGTAAAAGAAATATACAGCAAAATGGTAGCCAACATCAAACTAAATGTAGAGAAACTTGAAGTAGTCCCACTAAAATCAGGGACTAGACAAGGCTGCCCATTCTCTCCCTATATGTTCAATATAGTACTTGAAGTTCTAGCTAGAGCAATTAGACAACAAAAGGAGGTCAAAGGGATATAAATTGGAAAGGAAGAAGTCAAAATATCACTATTTTCAGATGATACTATTGCATACTTAAGTGATCCCCAAAATTCCACCAGAGAACTCCTACAGCTGATAAACAACTTTAGCAAAGTGGCTGGATATAAAATTAATTCAAACAAGTCAGTAGCCTTCCTATACTCAAACGATAAGCAGACTGAGAAATAATTTAGGGAAATGACACTCTTCACAATAGTCAAAAACAATATACAATATATTGTCTTGACTACAACCAAACAAGTGAAATATTTGTACAACAAGAACTTTAAGTCTCTGAAGAAAGAAATTGAAGAAGACCTCAAAAGATGGAAAGATCTCCCATGCTCATGGATTGGCAGGATTAATATAGTAAATATGGCCATCTTGCTGAAAGCAATTTTCAGATTCAGTACAATCCCTATCACAATTCCAATGCAATTCTTCATAGAGTTAGAACAATTCTCAAATTCATTTGGAATAACAAAAACAAAACAAAACAAAAGTATGATAGTGATAACTATTCTCAATAATAAAAGAACATCTGGGAGAGTCACCTTTCCTCACCTCAAGCTGTACTACAGAGAAATAGTGATAAAAACTGGATGATATCGGTATAGTGCCAAGCAGGTAGATCAATGGAAAAGAACTGAAGACCCAGAAATGAGCCCATACACCTATGGTCACTTGATCTTAGACAAAGGAGCTAAAACTATTCAGTGGAAAAAAGAGCATTTTCTTTTTTTTTTATTAGGTATTTCTTTCATTTACATTTCCAATGCTATGCCAAAAGTCCCCCACACACTCCCCCACCCACCCACTCCCACTTCTTGGCCCTGGCGTTCACCTGTACTGAGGCATATAAAGTTTGCACGACCAATGGGCCTCTCATTCCACTGATGGCTGACTAGACCATATTCTGATACATATGCAGCTAGAGACACGAGCTCCAGGGGCTACTGGTTAGTTCATATTGTTGTTCCACCTATAGGGTTGCAGATCCCCTCAGCTTCTTGGGTACTTTCTCTAGCTCCTCCATTGGGGGCCCTGTGATCCATCCAATAGCTGACTGTGAGCATCCACTTCTGTGTTTGCTAGGCCCAGGCATAGTCTCACAAGAGACAGCTATATCTGGGTCCTTTCAGCAAAATCTTGCTAGTGTGTGCAATGGTGTCAGCGTTTGGAAGCTGATTATAGGATAGATCAATCCTTTCATCTCAGCTCCAAACTTTGTCTCTGTAACTCCTTCCATGGGTGTTTTGTTCCCAATTCTAAGAAGGGGCAAAGTGTCCACACTTTGGTCTTTGTTCTTCTTGAGTTTCATGTGTTTCACAAATTGTATCTTATATCTTGGGTATTCTAAGTTTCTGGGCTAATATCCACTTATCATTGAGTACATATTTTGTGAGTTCTTTTGTGATTGGGTTACCTCAATCAGGATGATGCCCTCCCGGTCCATCCATTTGCATTTTCAACAAATGTTCCTGGTTCAGCTAGCAGTCAACATGTAGAACAATGCAAATTGATTCATTTTTAATCTCTCTGTACAAAGCTCAAGTCCAAGTGGATCAAGGACATCCACATAAAACCAAATATACCGAATCTAATAGAAGGGTAAGTGGGGAAAAGCCTTGAACATATGGGCACAGTGGAAATTTTGCTGAAGAGAACACCAATAACTTATGTTCTAAGATCAAGAATCAACAAATAGGATCTCATAAAATTGTGAAGATTCTGTCAGGGAAAGGATACTGACGATAGGGCAAAACAGCAACCAACAGTTTGGGAAAAGATTTTTACTAATCCTACATCCTTAGTCATCAGGTAAATGCAAATCAAAATGACCCTGAGATTCCACCTCACAGTAGATAGAATGGCTAAGATCAAAAAGTCAGGTTACAGCCCATGTTGGCGAGGCTGTGGACAAAGTGGAACACTCTTCCATTGCTGGTGGGATTGCAAGCTGGTACAGCCACTCTGGGAATCAGTCTCGTGGTTCCTCAGAAAGTTGGACATAGTACTACCCAAGGAGCCAGCTATACCACTCCTAAGCATATAACCAGAAGATGCTCCAACATGTAATAAGGGCACATGCTCCACTATGTTCATAGAAGCCATATGTATAATATCTAGAAGCCGAAAACAACCAAGATGTCCCTTAGCAGAGGAAGAGATGCAGAAAATATGGTACATTTACACAATAGAATAGTACTTAGCTTTTAAAAACAGTGACTTCATCAAATTTGCAGGTAAATGGATGGATCTAGAAAATATCCTGTATCAGGTAACTCAGTCACAAGGACCACACATGGGATATACTTACTGATAAGTGGGTATTAGGCAAAGAGCATGGAATACCCATGATACAACTCACGGACCACATGATGCTCAAGAGGAAGGAACACCAAAGAGTGGATGCTTCAGTCCTACTTAGAACGGGGATCAAAATAGTCCGGGGAAGTAGAGGGTGGGAGGGACTTGGGAGGAAGAGAAGTGGGGGAGGGGGAAAAAGTGGAAGAATCGAGTGTAGGAGGAGATGTACAGAGGGTCAGGAAATTGAACAGAGATGTGCAGCAATGAAGGGTAGGGAACTATGGGTAGAAACCAGAAGGTCCTAGATGCCAGGAAAGCAAGAATCTCCCAGGATGATATTAACTGAAATACCCCACAAAGGGGAGGGAAAACCATGTTGAGACCATATTCAGAGGTTAGGCATGTCTCTGAATGGGTAAGGGATGGGGCCACTTACCCATTTCCAAAATTTTTAACCCAGAATTGCTCCTATTTAGAGAAATACAGGAAGAAGGAATGAGCAGAGACTGAAGGAAAGGCCATCCAGAGACTGCCCAACCTGAGGATTCATCCCATATACATACACGAAACCCAGATACTATTGCTAATGCCAAGAAGTGCTTACAGACAGGAGCCTGATATAGCTGTCTCCTGAGAGGCTCTATCAGATCCTGATCAATACAGATTCTGAGGCTAGCAGCCTACCATTGTACTGAGCACAGGGACCCCAATGGAAGAGTTAGGGGAAGGACTGAAGGACCTGAGGGGGTCTTATCTGGCATCAATGGGAGGGAAGGCCCTTGGTCCTGTGAAGGCTTGCTTGATGCCCTAGTGTAGAGGAATGCTAAGGCATTGAGTCAGGAGTGGGAAAGTGAGTGGGTGACCACCCTCATAGAAGCAAGGTAAGGTCGAGATGGGTTTGCAGAGGGGAAACTGGGAGAGGGGATAATATTTGAAATGTAAGTAAATAAAATAAATCACGTGGTATGCCATGAAAATGTACAATTTCATGAGTAGGTTAAAGAAAACATGAATTTTTAAAAAAAATGTATTATGTTTGCTAGTGAACAAAATTTGAGCAGGTTTCAAGACATAGAGAATTGCTTTTAATTTATTAAATATTAAAATTTCAAAATATTTATGTAAATTAGATAAAAAGTTTAATTACTGTTACTCTTTAATACCTGTTAAGATGTATCTATATAGGAATGGGGCATATTGAGACTACAGTCTTTCCTGTCAAATTAACTGTGCACCTATATTTGCTCTCAAAATACACATGTGGAAGATGGATAGTAAATGCTGGTATCAATTCAAACTGTATCAGAGACAATAATACTCAAAGATATTACTGGGGATTTATGTGGCTCAGGAAAAAAATAGCAAGAAATAGCAGCCAGAAATTTGTCACATTAAAAATCATCTATACAGCAAAGGTGACAGTTAAGAGTGAGGAGACAGCCCATAGAATGGAAGGGAAGCCTCTTATTCATCTGAAAGGTAATCAAAATCTAGAATATATAAGAAAACTCAAAAAGTAAAACCCAACGACTGCCACACAAATCATCTAGTTAGGACATAGACACACGAATAACAATTATCAACAGTTATCAAGAAAGTACCAATGACCAGAAATGTGTGAAGAAACATTCTTACCCATTAAGAAATGCAAACCATGTATGATGTTGAATGAAATCCCGGACAAATGGCTATCATAAAGAAAACAATTAAGGAGTTATATTGAGAAGGATATGGGGCTTGGGGTGGGAAGTTTGTGTTTATGTGGAAAGGGAGTCTGATACATTGTAAACTTCATAATGTCCATGAGAGACAGCATGGAGGCCCTCAAGAAATAAAAAGTAGATTTGGCATTGATGTAGCTATAGCACTAGAGTATACAATGTAACAGAATTAAGTAATCCCACAATAGAGACACCTTCACATGCCTGTTGACAGTGGTGCTATTCACAATATCAAAGGCATGGAACTACCATCCCCCTCAGTAGAATTTTATTCAGCTATACAGAAGAACAAAATCATGTTTTCAGGGAAATAAACAGACTTGACATCATCAGGTTAAGTGAAATAAGTAAGGCTCAGAGGGAAAATATTGTATGACTTCTTTTTTAAAGATATATTTATTTTTATTTTGTGTGTACTTGTGTCTAGGCTGAACAAATGTGTGTGTATCATGTTCATGTAGTACCCACAGAGGTCAGAAGTGGCATGGGATGCCCCGAGACTGAAGTTATAGACAGTTGTGAGTAGCTATGTGGGTGCTGGATATTGAACCCAGGTCCTATGCAAGTGTACTTAACAACTGTCTCTCCAGTCCCCACAAATTTTTTTAAAAGTAAGAAGAACATCGTTTTTTTAAAGTCATAAAAGTAAAAGGTAAACTATTAAGGAAGAAGAACAATGGTGTCTGGGAAGCACAGCAAGGAGGGAAACGAGCAAGGTAAAACAATATATTCTTATGTTAAATGTCATGAAACATATTTTACAGTTAGCACATACTAATGAAATAAACACATATGATCTATGAATCAGAAGTAAAATAAGATATGCATTATTATAGCCAATATAATAGACAGGAGAAAAACATCCTTCTAAGTGATAATCAATTTATTTCTTCCGTACTGTGTCTGAGGTCTAAGAAGAGTGACCATTCATTGTAGGGCTTCAGAGTTGACTTAGTCAATGTGTAGTCAGTGTAGAAAAATTACAGTCATTTAGACCAGGAGAGTCTAAAATAAGAATGATTCACTTCAACAGTAGAGTCATGAGGATAAATTAACAATAAAGATGGCACCATAAAACTCAGGGCAACAGCAGTATAAGGATTAGCTGATTTCTGGAAGGTTGAGACTGCTGAGCACGGCTAAACAAGACTCTTGGCACTGAGATCCAGAGCCTCCTGGAGGGGTACACTGGATTACAGAGGCATCACTGTGGTGTCTTCCAGATAGGGCCTATTTGGAATTAACCTGAAGTCTGTCACCCATGGCTCTAGGAGTAGCTGGCCATTCAGAAATGCCTCCCACAAAGCACTCTGATACAAACCCAGGGAGCTCCATGGAAAGCTGCTGGCTTCAGCGTACACTGGAAACAGGCCGTGGAGATACTGAGTGTGACTCAGGAATCAAGAACTGGGATAGTCACCTGCTTTCTGGGGTCTGAGTCCTGGAAAAGCTGAGTGTATTGAAGACAACCATAGTTAGTCAGGAGAGATAAAATTTATTCTTTTCCTTGAACGGCTGTTTTAACACCTTGTACAGAAAACAGTTTAGCATTTTGTGGATCTGCAAATGAAACCCATCTGTAATCAGAGCAGGTAGTGGAGGAAGAACTGGCCCAGATTGTATATACAGATGTGTTTTCTTTATAAGTGTAATTTTCTTGAAGCATGTATATATATATATATATATATATATATATATATATATATTATTACACACACACACACACACACACACACACACATACATATATGGTAGAATTTGTAAAAGGAGACTGGATAAACTTTGTTCTTTGTGAATTCTAGGAGTGACAGCAAGCCGACCTACTCATGTGCTACTTAGCTAGCTCTCTGCCTGCTCATTCATGTGAGCTACAAGATTTGTGTTTTTTAACAACTAGACTGATACATGTACCTAGTTCCTGGTATTTTCACCTGCTCTCTACTAATTTCCTTCTTCAATTGCTCCATTTCTGCTTCCAGCATATGCTCTGACAGACTCCCAGGAAGACAGCTCCTGCTTCAGGTCAGGGCTAGAAAAGTGGGAAAGCATGGAGAACACATGAAATGACTTGATGCCCATTCATGAACACTGACCCAGACACTGGTCTGGAGAATTCGGACAACAGTGTGATAGAAGATAACGTCCTGAGATAGAAGATAACGCCCTGAGGTTATGATTTTGCTCTTCTCGGGGAAAAGAGATGTATCAGTGTTTTCTAACAAACACATCCTTATTCAATTTAAAACTTTTAACTGTTGTGAGCGCTCCATAGCCTCAGTAATAGTGTCAGGCCTTGGGACCTCCCCTTGATCTGGACCCCACTTTGGGCCTGTCGCTGGACCTTCTTTTCCTCAGGCTCCTCTCCATTTCCATCCCTGTAATTCTTTCAGACAGAAACAATTATGGGCCAGAGGTGTGACTGTGGGATGGCAACCCCATCCCTCACTTGAAATCTACTGCAGACAGAAGCAGCTGACCCGTGTTGTTGAGTTAGGGAAAGCTGAAAGAAGCTGAGGAGAAGAGCAATCCTGTAGGAGGACCAGCAGTCTTAATTAATCTGGACCCCCAAGATCTCTCAAACACTGGATCGCCAAACAGACAGCATATACCAGCTGATATGAGTCCCCCAATAAACATAGAGTAGAGAACTTCTGGGGCTGTGTTCTTTCGGAGATAATACACCTAACCCGCAAGAGACTGGAGGCCCCAAGGAGTTTAGAGGTCAGGTGAGGTGGGGCTGTGGGAATCTATGTGGAGACAGGGGTCCTGGGGAGGAGGTGTGGGATGTGGAGCAGTCAAAGGATGGATGGAATATGGAGTGTAAAAAAATAATTTAAAGAAAAAAAGGAAAAAACATATTAACTTATTTTTGGAATCATTCCTCCCTCTGCTTGACCTTGATTTATAATTTTTGTTTATTCTTATTAAACTCATGCCTTCACTGGTTCTAGGCATGTTCTATATCAGCAAACTGAAGTCCCAATTCACATTTATTGATTGTTATGGGTCACAAATACAATGCATAGTTGTTGGGACTAATCAGAGAAAAATAGATGAATCAAAATGTTAAAATAAGTTCACCATCATTTGGGTTAAACAGGTATTTCAGTTTGATGTATATCATTTAGAATCATTTAAAGTTTATAATATTGTAAAGTATTCTATTTGTTTCTAGATATGGAACTTATGTTAGGACAACTACTGCTGCAAGAGGAAGAAAAACCCCAAAGCAGTTGGATTTTCAGAGCTGAAATCAAAATCAAGAATTCAAGGCACAATAGTAGTGCTTAGCTTCTGGTTTCCAAACTTTAGTAGCTTTTCATACTTTATTTCACTAATTGACAAACATTCCATTGAGATAAATGTGACATTTGCTTCATTTAATCTTGCTGGAAAATTACCCAGTATCAATTGATTATCCAGCAGAGTTCATTACATCAGTAATTTTTCATTATTTCTATGAATTAGCTGATATTTCTCTTTCCAAGCAGCATGGTCTTGTCTATCACTGGGGCTTAGCCCTTAGCTACTCTGCTCCTAGTTGAACATTTAATAAAGATGGAAGGTGTCAGTTTTTCTTTCCTATGAATTACGTCAGTGGGTGTAAGTAATGCTATTTATTTCCTTCTTCATTTAATATGATGTCACTGAGGATTAAAGTAAGAAGACACATTTAGACTGATATAAATAATCTAGACATTTCTATGTGCAAATTGACTATACATCTAATTTTTTTTTCTCAATTTAGCCTAGAATGTAGAGGCAGATGTAGCAATAGTTATTCCAAATGTTTTAAAAACTTGTATTATATTAAAAGAAGTCTTTGGCAAACCTTAAGAAAATAATGAAGTGACATTGATTGACATTCTTTCTATTTCAAGAATATCAGCTAATTACTTAATAAAAGTAAACAGTAAATATTATGTAAGCTAGTGATTTTAAAAGAATATCCAACATTAGTATTGTAAGATACCAAAATAAATGTCTCTTGAAAAATTAAAACAAATATAAAATAACATAATAATTTTAGTGAGGTTAAAATAATTGAAAATTATGGATATGTACTGAAGGCTTATTCTAAAAACACATTTTTGAACGAATGAATTTCTCCTAACCTTTACAGATGGTAGGACATGGGTACATCTTAGGGCATATCTATTGCTTGCTAAAACATCACAAGCAAAGAGGAACTTGATAAGAAAGGAGGGTTTATTTATTTATGTTTTTCATTTTAGAGCTCTCAGGTCACACTCAGTTTCTGAGGGAATTCATTGTAGGAACTCAAGAAAGAATCCTGGAGGGGAAAAAACAAAAACAAAAACAAACTAAAGAAAACAAAGCAGGTGCTCTGGGGGACTGCAGCTTACTAGCTTGCTCCCTGGTAGCTTTCTCAGCTTGTTTCCTTACAGTACTACCTGCCCAGGGATGGCACCATCTACAGTGAGCTGCCCCCCCCCCCCTTTGGTTTCTTTTCAAGACAGGGTTTCTCTGTGTATCCCTGGCTGTTCTGGAACTTGGAAGGGAGCTGGGCCCTTTTAAAGCAATCAGTAATTAGGAATTACTAATTAGGACTTGCTTACAGGCAGATCTTTTTTCAATAATTTATTTATTTTATTCACTTTACACAATCACAACCCATCTCCCTCCTCCCTCCTCTCCTCCCAATCTTGCCAATTCTCTCATCACCCTTCCTCTTCTCTGAGGAGAAGGGGAATCTCCCCTTGTATACCACCATATCCTGAGAAATCTAGTCCTAGCAGGACTAGGCATATCCTGTCCCAGTGAGGTCTAAGCAGGCAATCCATGTAGAGGATCCAGTGGCAGGCAACAGAGTTCCAGACAGTCCGGACTCCAGTTGTTAGGGAACTGATATGAAGACCAAGTTGCACATCTGCTACAAATGTATAGGGAGCCAAGGTCCAGGTCGGGCATGCTCTTTGGTTGGTGATTCAGTTTCTGTGAGCCCCCATGGACCCAGGTTAGTTGATTTCAGAGGTCTTCCTGTGGTTTCCTTGACCTCTCTTGCTTGCTCAATTCGTTCTCCACTCTTCCACAAGAGTCCCTGAGGTATGACTGATGTTTTGTTGTGGGTCTTTGCATCTTTTTCCATCAGCTTCTAGATAAAGCCTCTTAGGAGACAGTTATGCTAGGTTTGTCCACAAGCATGGTAGAGTTTGATTACTAGTGTCAGGAGATTGGTCTCAAATCAGGGCAGTCATTCACTGGCTGTTTCCTCAATCTCTGCTCCATCTTTATTCCTGTGCATCTTGTAGGCAAGACAAATCTTAGGTTCAAGGATTTGTGGGAAGGTTGATGTCTTCAGTCCACTGGAATTCCTGCTGGGCTACAGGAGGTGGCTACTTCAGTCTCTATGATTCCTGCTAGAAGGAGTCTCAGCTAGGGTCACCCCATAAGCTCCCTGTTGCTTCTCCCATGCAAGACATCCAGCTAGTCCCAGAGAGGACCCCCAAACGATTTTCATTCTCTCCCCCAGCTCTCTCCTGCCCCGCTCCCCACACCTGATCACCATTCTTGTTCCTCTCTTTACCCTCTCTCCCATCCAGTTTCCTTTCTCCATGTACCTCTGAAGATCATTTTGTTTCCCTTCTGAGTGAGATTCACATATCCTCCCTTGGGCCCTCATTAATACACAGTTTTGTTGGGGCTGTGGATTGTAGCATCGTTATCGTGCACTTTATAGCTAGTTTTCACTTATAAGTGAGTAGAAACCATATGTGTCTTTCAGGTTCTGTGCTACCTCACTCAGGATGATATTCTTAGTTCCATTCAGTTTGTCTGCAAATTTCATGATCTTTGTTTTTAATAGCTGAAAAGTATTCCATTGTGTGGATGTGCTGTGTCTTCTTTATCCATTCTTCAGTTGAGGGACATGTAGGTTGTTTCCAGTTTCTGGAAATTAAAAATAAAGGTAGTATGAACATAGTTGAGCAAATGTCCCTGTGGTATAGTGTGGCATCTTTTGAGTATATGCTCAGGAGTGTTGTAGTTGGGTCCTTGGGTAGAACTATTCCCCATTTTTGAGAAAACAACAAATTGATTTCCAAAGTGGTTGTATAAGTTTGCACTCGCACCAGCAATGGAAGAGTTTTCCCCTTGATCCACATCCTCGCCAGCCTGTGCTACCACTTGAGTTTTTGATCTTAACCATTCTGATGGGCTTACGATGGAACCTCAGAGTTGTTTTGATTTGTAATTCCCTGATGACTAAGGACTTTGAATATTTCTTGAAGTATTTCTCAGCCATTTGAGATTCCTTTGTTGAGCAGGCAAATGGATGGATCTTGAGAATACCATCCTGAGTGAGGTAAACTAGTTCCCAGAGGACATGGATGCTATGTACTCAAGTATAAGTGGACACAGGATACCCATATTCCATAAACCCCAAGAGTCTTGATAGGAAAGAGGGCATAAGTAAGAATTCTTGAGTCTTACTTGGAAGGAGGAGTGGAATGGTTATGGAAGGCAGATGAAGAAAAGGAAGTGGGTGGAAGAAGGGGTAGGGGGAGGGGGGATGGCACGTGTTCATGAGAATGTATGGAAATCTGTAACTGACAGGATTAGGGTGGGGATATAGGGGGTATCTCCAGGAAGAGACAGAGACCTGGAACTGGAGAGGTATTCAAGCATCAACGGGGTATCCTTACAGCATTGGAGAGATGGAGAGTAGGGAGGCTGCCACCTGTGGCCATGCAGAAACCTCGGTGGGGTGATAGGGACACCAACTCACCCACAAAACTTTTAACCCAAAACTTATTCTGACTACAAGAAATCTAGGGATTGGGGATGGAGCTGAGACTGAGTGAAAGGCTAAGCAATAATTGGCTCAACTTGAGACACAT